>NC_061831.1:29904217-29906717 GCF_019202785.1 Penaeus chinensis
TCCTCTCCTCCCCTCCTCCTCCTCCTCCCCCCTCCTCCTCCTCCTACTCCTCCCTTCCAACTACCTATTACAAAACATCGCATCGAACGTCAAGTGGTCGACCTCTAAGAAATCAGGAAGAGGAAGGAGGGGGGAGGAATAGAGAGGAGGGAAGGGGAGGGGCAAGAGAGAAGAAGAGGGCGGGTGGGAGGGGGAGAGGCAGGAAGGAGGGAAGGGGAGGGGGAAAGGGAGGAAGGGAGAGACGAGAAGCAGGCATGGGGCATAGGGGCTAGAGGGGGGGGGGGGGTGATATGTACGCGTCCAGGGCGGGGAAAATGGCCGGAAATTGGCTATTTCCGGTCGTATCCTTCGGGGGGAAACCATACGCGGAGAAGTGTTAGGGGGTGCGCGGGGGGGGGGGGGGGGCTCGCTTCCCTTTCTTATCTCTCTTTCTCTCTCGCAGTCCCTCCATCTGTGCGTGTGTCTGTTTATGTATCTATCTGGGTGCAAATATATATATATATATATATATATATATATATATATATATATGTGTGTGTGTGTGTGTGTGTGTGTGTATCCATATATATACATATATCCATATATATATATATATATATATATATATATATATATATATATTAGAGAGAGAGAGAAAGGGGGTGAGGAGGGAGAGGGAAGACAGTGAGAGAGAGATAAATATATGTAGAGAGATATTTATAGATAGATGTGTGTATACGTATGTATTTATATATGATACATACTGTGTATATGTATATATATATACACATACATACATACACATATGTGTGTGTATACATATATATGTATAATGTATACATATGAATAAATAAATAGATAAATAAATAAATGTATATGTATATATACATACACATATAAGTGTGTGTATATCTATAGGTATTTATATATGTATATATACATATGTTTACATATGTATATATACATATATATACACACACATATATATATATATATATATATATATATATATATATATATATATATATATAAGAAAAGAACACACAAGAAAAAAACACCCCTCGGGTAACTCTCCCGAGGAAGCGTCCCGCACGTGTGAGGCATTCTTGGAAGCGATCCTTTCCTGGCTCCGCCCCGTCCTCGCTTTCCTCGCGGAACAGAGTCGGCGAATCGGAGTCCTCCAGAGTCTTGGTGAGTTTGTTCTTTCCTGCACGAAGGAGCTCCTGTTCGCGCCCGAGGCCCCGGCGAGCAACGAAGGGCCTGCGGAATGACGTTCAGGAGCGGAGCAAGAGACCGCGCAACGGAGTCGGTTCCGAAGACCTGGTTCGGCATTTGTTCTTGCACCTCTGCAAAGTCTTCGCCATCACTTCGTCAGCGTTGCGAAACTTCTCCCTCTGCCGGGGGAGTGGCAGCCCCACCAGGGAGTTTTAGGGGTCAAAGCCTCCTAATCAATGAAAATGCTCATCACTGCATCTAGAGTATTTAATGATTTACCGCGTTTTTCCTTCTCTACCTCGTTCCCCCTGGTGCCCCCTCTTCGGCCAAGCACTCTCGTGATTAATTGATTAGTTAAAATCCTCTGCCGCATCACCAGCTAAAGTCATTAGCGGCGAATACGTTGTGGAATTAGAATGTTAAACTGTCTAAAACGACTGGCCTCATAGCCAATCTTCCCCTGCGACGGCAATGACCGGAAGCCAAATCTGCCAGGAAAATCCCGTGCTCTCGAGGGCGCCATTCACAAGGCCGCCAGGTTCGATGACTGTAGCCCGGATGATCGCGTGGATGAATCAGTCCATAAATATCTAGACATCTTAATGTTCTGTCAATCAGAGAGTGTGGTATGTGCCGGCTTTCAATTCATATGCATCTCTTCCTCTTTGTAGGACTAGGGGAATGCCTGATATAACGCATTTACGTAAGATGTGTATTAGGAATACCGGAGGTAATGAGTAAAAAAAGTGGTTAATGATCATCCTGGTGAAACTGGAAGATCATCTATTAATTTACTCATCTTTCTAAAGCACATAACAGTTGTGCTTTCCTGAGGCATCCAGCGTCCTCTTCCGCAGCCGCCGGGGCCCTCTGGCCAAGCGAATGACCATGCTGTGAAAACGGTATTTTCGCTTTTGCTTACAGTAAATGCAGATGAAAGTCATACGCTAATTAGTGTGCTCACTGCAATCTTTACGCTAGTGCACACAAACATTCATGTATGTTTACATAAATACATCCTTATATAAGTCGACACAGATACACGCAGTGGCTCAGAAACTATTCTATTTTTGTTTCCTGTTCTCCTCTCCCTCCTCATGCTTACCTTAAACGTACCCACAGCAGTACGCAAGGAAGCCCCACAGTGAAAGAAAGAAGTGTATTTCTGCTGCCTTCGGAGTCGAAAAAGAGAAGAAAAATAAGAAAAAATAAGGCAGAAAAGGTAAAACAGAAAACGACCAGACCGGTTCTCGCAGGGGAAACTACTGCAATTCAGCGTGGACAGAGGTGTAGTAATCCTTAATTA
>NC_061831.1:29931717-29934217 GCF_019202785.1 Penaeus chinensis
ATGCTTGTAGAGAGAAATTAATAATCAAAATTCGCTTAACCGACGCAAGCAGCTGCTCCGCATTAATCCCGGGCGGTACACAGTACGGAAACATCGCTCCTAAATCCCAGCTTATTTTTTGCCCCTTCGCCGGCATCACCGACGCCGAGCGCAGTACCAAATGCGAAGGTTTTATTTCGATTTTCGGTTTTTTTTCCAGACAAAAACATGGAAAGCCTCTGACATTACGAGATGGATTTAATGGATCTGATGGAACACAGACACAGTTTGCCGGAAAATCATGGGGAAATTTGTGCAAAGGCAGTGCAGCGTTTCAGATGATTTAGGAGGCATCGACCGGTCCTCGCCATTTTCTAAATATTGTTCGCGAATCATCACCTGTATATAAAAAAGCTCCTTTCATTATTATCAGTTTCCATATCATTTTATTGTCAGCATTAGGATTACTTCCATCGTCACCATCGCCGTCGACATCTTTTTCTTGTTATCTTAATTTTCATCTTCCTCTTTATCTTCCCTTTCCTCTTTTACTTTTATCTGCCTCTCCCCCTTTATCTTCATCATCGTCCTCTCTCCACCATCATCTTAATTTTCCTTTTCCTCTCCTCTTTTTCTTCATCATCTTCATTTTCCTTTTCCTCTCCTCTTTTTCTTCATCATCTTGATTTTCCTTTTCCTCTCCTCTTTTTCTTCATCATCTTGATTTTCCTTTTCCTCTCCTCTTTTTCTTCATCATCTTGATTTTCCTTTTCCTCTCCTCTTTTTCTTCATCATCTTGATTTTCCTTTTCCTCTCCTCTTTTTCTTCATCATCTTGATTTTCCTTTTCCTCTCCTCTTTTTCTTCATCATCTTGATTTTCCTTTTCCTCTCCTCTTTTTCTTCATCATCTTGATTTTCCTTTTCCTCTCCTCTTTTTCTTCATCATCTTGATTTTCCTTTTCCTCTCCTCTTTTTCTTCATCATCTTGATTTTCCTTTTCCTCTCCTCTTTTTCTTCATCATCTTGATTTTCCTTTTCCTCTCCTCTTTTTCTTCATCATCTTGATTTTCCTTTTCCTCTCCTCTTTTTCTTCATCATCTTGATTTTCCTTTTCCTCTCCTCTTTTTCTTCATCATCTTGATTTTCCTTTTCCTCTCCTCTTTTTCTTCATCATCTTGATTTTCCTTTTCCTCTCCTCTTTTTCTTCATCATCTTGATTTTCCTTTTCCTCTCCTCTTTTTCTTCATCATCTTGATTTTCCTTTTCCTCTCCTCTTTTTCTTCATCATCTTGATTTTCCTTTTCCTCTCCTCTTTTTCTTCATCATCTTGATTTTCCTCTTGCTCTTCCTCTTTTTCTTCATCATCTTGATTTTCCTTTTCCTCTCCTCTTTTTCTTCATCATCTTGATTTTCCTTTTCCTCTCCTCTTTTTCTTCATCATCTTGATTTTCCTTTTCCTCTCCTCTTTTTCTTCATCATCTTGATTTTCCTTTTCCTCTCCTCTTTTTCTTCATCATCTTGATTTTCCTCTTGCTCTTCCTCTTTGTCTTCAAGACCTCCCTCTTCCTCCGTATCCTTCTCTCGACCATCACCTGGCGTGGCCCGGGTTCTTAAGACTCGTAAATAATAACCAAAAAATAAATAAATTACTAAGCGAGTATGTATAAATAATAATAAATATTAGATAAATAGATAAAGCAAGCGTGCCCAGGGACTCGCGCTGAGGGCTTGTAGTGGGAAGGAGGCATCGATTTGCATTTTCATAGGGAAGGACAAGAGCGAGAATACAGGTAAGAAGATTTTGGAAACACATATCCATGTGAGACAGAGACGATCGCACACAAACACACACACACGAACGCACACACACACACGCACGCACGCACACACACACACACACACGCACGCACGCACGCACACACGCACGCACGCACGCACGCACGCACACACACACACACACAAGCAGACCTACACAAAGTTACGCACTCAAGCGCCGCACACACACACACACACACACAAGCAGACCTACACAAAGCTACGCACTCAAGCGCCGCACACACACATACACACACACACACACACACAAGCAGACCTACACAAAGCTACGCACTCAAGCGCCGCACACACACACACACACACACACACACACAAGCAGACCTACTCAAAGCTACGCACTCAAGCGCCGCACACACACACACACACACACAAGCAGACCTACACAAAGCTACGCACTCAAGCGCCGCACACACACATACACACACACACACACACACACAAGCAGACCTACACAAAGCTACGCACTCAAGCGCCGCACACACACACACACACACACACACACACACAAGCAGACCTACACAAAGCTACGCACTCAAGCGCCGCACACACACAAGTGAAAAATTTAGGAAGCGGTGATCCTCAGCTGCTCCACAAGATCCCATTAAGAACCAAGTATCCACAAAGACGAGAAGTTATGGAGAACAGAGCTTAAACAAGAAAAGGAAGAGACGGGGAAATGAACAA
>NC_061831.1:29939217-29969217 GCF_019202785.1 Penaeus chinensis
AAAGAGAAAAAAAATTATTCCATGTGACCTTGGGTTTTTGGCGGGATTTTGCCTTAAACCGGCGTGAAAATTGGCGCAAATTAAGCTTCGCGGGAAAGGCTCGGCCTGAATAGGCTGCCATGGCGACGCAAAGCTTATGGAAGGGGATCACAGGAGAGGTGTCTGAAATGCTCTAAGTAGTCTGAGAAAGGAACACAATACATATAGCAGGATACAGGAGAGCATACTAATAACACAGAGAATAACACAATTGTAACGTGAGAGATATAACATGAGGATGATATAAAACAAAATAACATTATTATAATATGAATGGCGAGGCCTGAGATAGCATAAGGGCTGCACGAATCATAGCGTGATTATAGAGGAAATTATAACTATAGAAGCCACACAGAAGCGGATCCATGGGAGTGGCTCTGCTGGGATAACTGACGCCCAAATAGAGAGTAATTAACGATATACAGAAATATGTGCAAGGACAGATATATGTCTAAATGCGGGTCTGCTAAAAACTAGAAATGAAGCACCGGGTGGAATTATAGTGTATGTATATGTAATTAATTAAAATTTTCCTGTTTATGTAAACCTTCTTTGCTTGCATAGACCATGAGAACCTGGATATCCATTTTACTATTGATGATGTTATTGAAAACGCAATGCTATTTTTCTTGGAAATTGTCCCTACATATGGTCTCGATGACGTCTGGGGTACAGGCCCTGAAACAGCCACGTGTCTCGGCCGTTAAGCTGAAAACACGCCTATGGAAATGGGGGCCGCGGCCCTCTCACCAGGCAGGGAATCTGAAGGCAGCAGGTGTGCGAAGTTTGTACATAAACAAATATATGCGCACACACACACATCGCACACACACACACACACACACACACACACAAACACACACTGTAAAGGCTATTAAGACGCCTTGAACATATGGTTTAGCAGGAGTAGTGAAAGGGACGGTTGGCTTAACCTCTTTTTATTCCTGCCGACAAGCGGTCGGCAGGAACTCTCTGAAGTGACTTTAGCTGACCTTAAGTACTAGAGGGTGGCGTGGGGCACGCCCTCTGAGGCCGCCGGCTGGCTTGGCCCAGTTAGGGCACGCCATGTTGGAGCTTGCCACGTTGGAGCTATTTATACATACTTATATTGGAGCTAGCCACGTGGGAGTTATTTATACATACTTATATTGCTCGGCTACCTACTCACGCCTCGCCCTCGAGGCGTCTGAAATTTGCCTCAAGGGTGACCCAACCTGGCTGGTTCTTGACTTATAAACACTTCGTGCTGTTCCCGATGCATCTTCGTGGCTGCTCGTCCCTGTCGTCGTCTTCATCTTGGTCCCTGGTAAATCCGTCCGTCCTCGACATCCACACGTCCTCGAATGTCTCGCACAGGTCCTCCTTGACTTCGGATTCTTCCTTGTAGTCCTCGACCAGGCCTAACTCGGCGGCTTATTCGCCCAATGCACGTTCCCGCAGATCTCACCTAGGTCCTTCTTGCTCGAACCGACGTCCTCGTTGTCCTCGTCAGGATAACGGGCGTCCGGCAGGAAGCGTCCTCTTCGAGCTCATGGAGGTTGAGTGGATCTGCGGCGTCCAGGCAAGTTCACAGCATTATGGGTCGATTGGTACTTGCTCTGGCGAGTTCCTGGTCCTTCACTGGATCTATGGGCGTAATTATCCTAGTCTTTCTCGGCTTCTTGCGATCTCCCGGTGATGTTTTCCACAGCGTCCGAAGGTGACCGTTTCTGCAGCAGGGCCTCCTTCGGTACCATGACAGATATCGGGAACAAGATTATACACATAAGGGCCAAGATAGTAAGAGAAAAGAAAGGCAGAGGGGGTGTTAAGCGCGACTAGCCGATTATTTATATAATTTGCAGTTTTCATGGTTGAATTTTCGTTATTTTCATCTTTTATTTTCATTTTGTGTTTAAGTTTCACAAAGTTAAGGAAAAAAATAGGAGAGAGACGGTAACAGCGGTCCTCATGGACCTAGCTTGAACTGCTAACCGTCTCTGATAGACAGGAGGGTAAATAAGGGAAACGACAAAAGCATCCATAAGGATTTACTTGAACCAATTGTCTTTACGCAGAGAAGAAATGTATGTCACAAGTCACACATCACGACTTGACAAACTCGCGGGAGAGCGTGAGAGTGTGTGTGTGTGTGTGTATGTGTGTGTGAGTGTGTGAGTGTAAGTGACCGTTAATGAGAGTGAAAGTGACCTCACTCAGACCGGACATGGGTGCCAAACGCGGAAATTACCGTTCATTTTACACAAATGCAATAAACTAGCTATAGAAGTAATACAAAATTATTTCAAGTACTACATTGAATTTAACATTTAATGATATGCGACAGAATGACGCACTAATGAATGGTGACTTCAAAACAATTCGCGAGCGAATCTTCATGGGGAAAAAATTCTGCCGAGGTAACAACATGTCAAGCTGTGCATACAGACTTCAATGACGGGGGGGGGGGGGGGGTCTATACCTCAAGAATGCCGTACTACATGAAGCGAAATGAGCTGGTAAAATATTAATAAACCCACTCTATCTGCGAGTCTGTGATGGGCGCTCATGCACTGAATGCTCTACGGTTATTTATCATGAATCACAAATCGATGGGATTTATCCCAAACATGGCAGCGACATCAAAGGAGTCAGCGGGTTGTGATTAATAAGCGAATCACGATTCTAGCTTAGGCCCTAGTCCTACATTATTTAACGGACGTAACAGTGGGTCACACCGACTCAAAACGTTGCCGAACGAACAAACGTCGGAACCCGGGTCTTTAGGCATATACGCTATGACAAGGGGAAGATCCCTGGCGCTATATACAAATGTAAGTAATTCGCATTACAAGCTCCGCTCTAGCGCCGATAGAACGTGTCACCATGAACATTTAACGGTTGCTATGCGTTATCTATAATGTAACAATCTCGAAAACAATATACAGGAAATGCCAGCGGTTCTCACATTTATTTCACGGTGTCAATCACTCAGAGTGAAAGTGGGGTCAGGTCACACAGCTGTCCCAAGCAGATGTTACTGATAGGTTTCACTCGGAGGTCAGGTCAAGACGGGAAATGGGTAGTGAGAAAATAATAATGATATGATATTCATGAAAACAGTAAAATCATGAACGCGCTAAATTCGTTGCAATTGAAACAATATACTCTCTAATCACGAGTAAAATTTAACAAATACGTAATAAATGAACGATATTCCTATTGTTTGAACCCATACTGTGATCACACAGTAATGTGATCTGAGGTCCGAAATGGAGAGCGTACCATTTGCTGTCAATTCGCACTTTAACCTAACAAAACCAGCGTGAGCGTAACTGCACATACACCTTAACACATTTAGGGGGAAGATAAAATGGCCCAATTATGTACTCACAACAGGTTCTGAAGACTTGCGTGTATGGGAGCGATTTGGTCCAAGCGATAACCAGATTTTGGAGACTGTGAGTCCATGTTGTGTGCCAAAAGGACACAACGAACCACCCTGCCACCACTTATGTAAAGGGTATTTAAAAACGCCTTAAACATATGGTTTAGCATGAGTAATGAAAGGGAACGGTTGGCTTGACCTCTTTAATTCAGAAGCGTAAGCAACACAGATATTCACAAGGATACAAGTCTGGGTAAGGCTTAGTGCTGGGTCAGGTCAACTCTCTGAAGTGACTCTCGCTGACCTGGGTCATCCTGAGCCTTAAGTACTGGTGGGTGGCGTGGGGCACGTCCTCTGAGACCGCCGGCTGGCTTGGCCCAGCTAGGGCACGCCACGTTGGAGCTATTTATACATACTTATATTGGAGCTAGCCACGTGGGAGCTATTTATACATACTTACACACACACACACTCACACAAATAATTAAGATATGGCTTGTTCTACTGTAAGCTGTTTATCTTAATTTATGTCCTTACTTATCTGTACTGAAGTCACTTGTATTTGAGTCAAAGTAATTCTAATTTCTTAAGTTCTCATTCATTGTGTGGTATTAATTTCTTCAATCACTTCGGATGCCATCTATTTATGTTTATTCTGATATACTGTATAGTTAGTGTCGGAAAACGAAACAAAAGGCGAAGCTCAAAACTATCATCAATAAAGCAAAAACAACAACAAAAAAACGTTATGTAAGAAAATAAAACCTCCGAAAATAAGAACATAAGAAACAAAAACGCATAAAAAGGGGGATAAAATGATAAAACAATACAGCTCCATGATAAAAACGTAAAAGAGAGAACACACGCAAACAATTAAGAACAACGGTGTTTTTTTGCGTAACTTAACGAGGCGACGCCTGTGGTTGTGGTTAACCCCACCTTGCTTATGCAGGCAAGGTCGTGCGCAAGAGGTTCCCGCATTTACACTCGTGTTCTTGTTAATGTCATTTGTGTCCGAGAATGTTTCTTTGAAGAATACACGTTTATTATAAGACTGCTGTGCAGTATGAAAATTAAAAGTGGGTTTATTTAAGAAAATTACATATAAATATGAATGATATTCGTGGGTTAGCAAAGGGTTAGCATTGTCTATCGCCATCCTGGGCGCCATCTTGGAAATATGTTTATGCGTGCGAGGGCACCCGCTGATGACATCCATCGCAGGCCTCAAATGGGACTTTGGAGTGTCGTCAACTCGTAATTCTGGGCCACATTTCAAAATGCAGCACTCCGCCACTACCTCCATCAGAATACTCGGCCCTGATCCAAACCTTTCGCGATCACGTAGCAGCCATGACTTGCAGCCTGCATAACTCAGCTCCACTTAACGTGATGCCCATTTTTCCTCTCCCACACACCCAGCATCAGAAGTTATATTCGCGATAACTAGAGGCATACCACTAGAAACAAACTGCGAGAGACTAGAGATGACCTTGGCAGTTGTGTGACCAGCGACCATCTCAACCGACAAGTTAAATGTCTGTTAATAAGGCTGAAAATCGGACACACAAGACTGACTCATGGGCCGACGATGGCTTAAAGCGAAGCCTGCTGTGACGAATGCCAAGAGCCATTAACGGCCGGGTATGTAGTGCAAAGATGTGCAACATTCTCAGACCAAAAAGGTATGTATATGGAAAAGTATACTGGGGGAGAAATGTGAAGGAGAAAGACTTATTCGGTTCCTTAGGGAGACTAATATATTAAACCAAATTTAATTGTGCAGAATATTTATGCAAACAACTAATTCTTTTAAAGCAAACTTAAGCTTTGATATTTAATATGATATTCATTGTTATATATTACTTAGTTTCCTTTAAGACATTATCTATGGGTAGATCTTTCAACACTTTAAATACTTTACATTTCAATCCCAAAATGCATTCGCCGCTAATGATCATCTTAAATAATGAATCCATCAATCTGTCCCAGGTTGGGTCGCGTCAGGTCCAGCAGCCTCTTCTTCACCCTTTCACTTTACTCTTAGGCTTTCATTGTTTATATATATATATTATTATATAAATTATTATTTACTGAATGGTCGTGTACCCACGGCTATCATCACTCCTTTTCTGAACCTAGTAGTCAAGCACTCTTTGACCTCTATTCCTACAGCAAAATACTCACCTCTTTCCTGGGCCTACAACAGTCCCTGCGACTCTGATATTTGCCTTGGGGGGGGGGGGGGGGTACAGAACCAGGCCCCTTGTAGCAATTTGCGATCAGGGAGCATATCCAAGTACAAAGACTCAAGTCTTGAGAGGTGCCAGAGAACTCCGCCGGTTCTTCCTCCTGAGAGGGCCAGGCAGTAGGAAACAGCAAGTCTCCATAAACCTGCAACTCAGAGTGTAGGCTTAGGGTTAGATCCCTCTACAGCCACTTCAAGAGGGGATGTGGGTGGGCCTGTAATTCCTGACCTCGTTTGGGTTAGTGGCCACGCCACTGCTTTTTAATCCACTAATGAGGATTAACATCTGACCAACTGACAGGCGACCCTCTTCCTCGGAAAGGAAACCCCTCCTACAAGTCTTCTTTGATGCCGAAATCAGAACGCTAAGAGTAGTAGCGCCCATGACCACTTTGTGGTCATCTGCCAAATGCGGACAATGCAGAAGCCAAACTGATGCTAAAACAGCTAAAGAATCCCCACAGAATATCCAATTCTCAAATCATCATACAGCAGCCAGTGTCCAAGACAATGGGCTTTATCTTTTTGACATCAGCCCCAAACAAGATGAACCAAAATGATTCACGAACATTGTGCAGTGATTGCACCGCTATCGCTATTGGCACTACAAAACAAACTGCCCCAACAAGTCAGAGGTGCTGAACTATGGTGAAGGTCGCTGAACCATGGTTAACTCAAGGCCACTAAGAAAAGAGGCTAATAGAAGAGAAAAAGGAAGAAATTTCCATAAACACTCAAACGCATGGTTCTGACCACTTATCAAAGAAATGAAAGAGGAGGTGAAAGATAAAGAAAAGCCACAAATTATCCTGAAACTAATAGACAACTTATATGGAGAAATTATGACCGCATGGATATGTGCCTTTCTACAAAACATCATGGAGCCAGGTTTTAGCCTTAGAGACCACTTCAGAAGAACAACCTACCAGAATTCGACCTCGGAAATGGAGATTCCTGGAAGTGCAAAACCTCCCTTCCCTCACTTAGGTGAAACAGCCTTTGGGTGGCTGTTTCAGAGGGAAGGAGGAATCACTTTGAAAAGACACAGGTCCTCTCCTTCCTCACTGTGGTGAAACAACCTTTGGGTGGTTGCTTAAGAAGAATGAAAGAAACCACCTTGCAAAAGTGCAAGACCTCCGTTCCCTCACTGAGGTGAAACAGCCTTTAGGTGGCTGTCTCAGAGGGAAGAAGGGATTCACTTTAAAAAAGGTACAGGTCCTCTCCTTCCTCACTGAGGTGAAACAACCTTTGGGTGGTTGCTTCAGGGGGATGAAAGGAACTGCCTGGTAAAAGTGCAAGAATCCTCTTCCCTCACTGCGGTGAAACAGCCTCAGAGGGAAGAGGGATTCACTTTGAAAAAGTACAGGTCCCCTCCTTCCTCACTGTGGTGAAACAACCTTTGGGTGTTTTTTTCAGAGGAATAAGAGGAACCTCCTGGGAAAAGTGTAAGAGCTCCCTCCCTAACTGAGGTGAAGCAACCTTTGGGTGGCTGCTTCAGAGGGCTGAGCAAAAGGGCTCCAAACAATGATGTCTCGAAGGTGGAAGGGCATCCCCTCTGGTCTCTCCCAAGGGGTTTACACCTACCCAGCCGTTGGCCGTGCGTGGCAGCCTTGTGCGCTGTGGAGACGGGAGTCCTGGAGGTTGAGCGATGCCGTGAATGAGTACGCCCTGCGGCCAGCAACACGCCTCTTTGGTCCTCTATTCCAGCAAGACAGGCGGCCTGATCCTGGCCCGGTCATGGTCAATCGGCTGGTCTCCTTCGGGAGGCTAGGGTCAAGCAGTCATGCCACCATTGGCACTCACAATGGTCTGTGAGCACTGTCACAATGGCTATTGGCTGCGTACATCCTCTCATCACTCCTGTTGCTGTTAGACACTGGTTCTGACACTCAGCTTCCCCTTGTTGGACTCCGTGGTGGGTAGGGGAGTGAGAGTATGAAGCACCTACCATTACATGGAAAATTCAAACACCCCCCCCCCCCCCCAGAATGAACAAAAAGTTGACGAACCGCCCAAGGCCTTCTGGTGGCAAAAGAAAACCCCATGCACAGGATGATACTATCACACCTGCTGCTAAGGTGGACAAGACCGAAGCCAATGGGTCTGTCCACCGAATCGTCAAACAAATTGACTTTCGTGCTGGCCCCTCTAGGCCAACAACTAAGCCAGGGAGACCCCTGAGTTCTCAGACGGCCTCCCCAATTGAGAGGGGAGAGCAGGCTGAACCAGCCATATCAGCTGCTGCCTCCACAAACCCTCTCACCCAGTTCAAAGTGCCAGCTAAACCCGAAGGCTTCGACAATGCCTACCAATTGGTCAGGGCATTGGAGCTGCAACGGAAAATCCGGCCCCTCAAACTGTACAACGTGTACAGCCGGCCAGGCTGTAGAAGCTTAGATTGATTGATTATTTAAAATCATCTGCCGCGTCAACAGCTAAGGACATTAGCGGCGAACACATTGTTAGACTGAAATAATAAAATATTTAAAACGTTAAAAATCTATCAATGAATGTTATAAATAACAATAAATATTATGTTAAAAATCGAAGCATAAATATTATGCTGTAAATGTCTGAAAATTATTGCATAAACATTATGCATAATTAAATTTTATTGAAAATATTAGTTTCCCTAAAAAAACTAATAAGACCTTCTAGGTCACAGTCCTCCCCCAATACATTTTTCAGTGTATATGGGGGAGACAAGTACCTTCCTCTTTAGTCTGAGAATGTTGCACATCTTTCCATTACATGTGCGACCGTTAATGGCTCTTGGCATCCCTCACAGCGTGCTTCACTTTTAGCCATCATCGGCCCATGAGTCAGTCTTGTGTGCCCGATTCTCAGCCTTGTTATTAAAACTTCTACTTGTCGGTTGGGATGGATGCTGGTTACCCAACTGCCAAGGACATCTCTAATTTCTCGCAGTTTATTTCTAGAGGTATGCCTCCATTGTTCCCTCCATTTATCACGAAGAAAACTCCTGATGCTAGGTTTCAAGTCAATGTGTGGGAGAGGAAAACGGACATCACAGGGCTGAGTGGCAGCCGCCTTGACATTCTGATCAGCTCATTCATTCCCACTGATACCAACATGTGCTGGCACCCAACACAGAGTTATCTTTTCTTCGCAAACCATAAAGAAGAAGAGTTATCTTTTAACGTGCTGACATCAGTGCAAGCCAATCTTGAATCTCCTTCACCACTGGATGTGATGAGTTTAAGCTCTTGATTGCTTGCAGGGCACTACGAGAGTCACAATATATTACAACATAATGGTTTGTAAGATCTCTAGTTATCTTGTATGCAAGGATGGCATGCAACTCTGCAGTGAAAATCGAGGATAACCGAGAAAGACTGCCAGAGGCAGTTTTCCTTCTGCTTACTGCTGCAAAGCCCACACCATTAACAGATCTCGAACCATCTGTATATATTGCATATGATCCTTGGTACCTAGAAGTGTGTTGAATAAATATCTCTCTGACTTCTGCTTCGGATCTCTCCCCTTTCCCGATTCCGACCAAATCCAGCTCGACTTGATTAGTCCAGGGGGGGACTTGGGAAGTTCCAACAGCCAGAACCTTTGTGAGATTTAAATTAAGATCTTCCACAAGATTCCTCATTTTCCTACCATAGGATCGGCTATCCTCAAGGGGGTTGAAAACCAATCTGGATGTAGGAGATCCCACATCAGCCAGGTCTGTGCTTCTGCTGCACACGACCGAGTGATCATGGGGGGAGACTTCAATGCACTCCACCCCATCCTAGCTCCCTGCCCGGCACCAGATGCGGCCGGCTAGAGACATTCCCTGAGATCGCTCTCCTCAACACCCAAGAGCCAATGCATGTCAGAGGAGGGGTCCTAGACCTCACCTTAGCAACTGCGACTCTGGTGGGGAGGATTAGGTGGTGTGTCGATGAGACCGTCACAAGTGACCATTACAGCACTGTAACTACCCGCATGGATGCTGGCCCAGCCGAAATCCAAAGACCGAATTCAAGATGGAAAACAGACAAGGCCAACTGGCAGGCATTTCAAAACGCCTTGGCCCTCTGTCTGAGATGCAATGATCCCCCACAAAGCGAAAATGTGGAAGTGCTCAAAGCCAGCCTGCTAAACGCCATTAATGAAGCAGCCTCACTGATCATACCCAAAACTCGGCCTGGGTCCAGAAGTCACAAAGACGCCTGATACTTCAACGACGAGATCAGGGAGGTCTGATACTTCAACGACGAGATCAGGGAGGTCAACAACAGGGTGAACATGTGCAGAAAACTATTCCGAAGGCAAAGAACCTCTGACAACTTATCCCTCCTTAGGAAAGCTGTCACGGATGCCAAGGAAACTGCCAACAGAGTCAGGCAGGAAAAGTAGCTGGAATGATGTGAGTCCTTCGACCACTAAACCACCCTTTCAGAGCTGTGGCATTGGGTCAGGCGAGCTACCAGCCTCTCAGCCCCGAGGTGCACGCATCACGACCCACAAGCAGAGGCAATCAGACTGGCGCAAGAGTTCTCTGCGAGAACGAGCAACAACAGCTTGCCAGCCGAGCTGAGGGCAAGACATGAGCATCTACAGCCAGACAGACTTGCTCAGATCAGAGAAAGGGCAGCCGAACCAGATAACTCAGACGTTATCTTTTCTCTAAGGGAACTAAGGAAAGCCTATAAATCCAGTTCCAACACAGCCCCAGGCTCTGATGGGATCTCGTACCCCATTATCTCCCACCTAGGACTAGCAGGCGAGCATGCACTCTTGCAACTCATCAACAAGTCCTGGTAAATTTCCACTCTACCCCAGAGTTGGGGAAGTACCACCTCATCTCTCTCCTCAGCTGCCTGGCCAAGACGGCCGAGAGGATGGTACTAAACCGGCTCCAAGGGAAAATGGGTCCCCTGCACGAACACCTCCACGGGTTCACAAGGGGCATGGGTACAGCACACAGCATAGCCACGCTCTTAAGCACAATCAGCAAGGGCCCAGCTGTGGTGGTATTCCTTGACCTGGAGAAGGCTTTTGAACTGGCAAGTCCGCTTGCCATTCAGGAAAGCCTGATCCAGAAGCGAATCAGATCACCTATCGCAGCACATGCCGCTCGAAAATGGAACGCCACAGGGTGGGGTTCTCAGTCCAGCCGTATTTAACACTTTAATGTCCTGCATTCTCAACATAAACCTCCCAGTGGGGTGCAAGATCAGCTCGTATGCAGACGATCTCTCTATCACCTCCACTGGACCACGCAGCCAGAATAAAGCCAAGCGTTGTCTGGACCTCGTGTCCGAGGTAGGACAGGACTAAAGATCTCTGCAGCCAAATCCAAAGCCAAGGCTCTGAGACAGAGAGTTCGAGGCACAAGACTGAAAATCCAGGGAGTAGAATTTGAATGGGTCCAGGACTTCCTATACCTTGGGGTAAGGATGGACCGGACCCTCTCTTTCCAGGAGGAGGTCCAGTACCTGGTTGACCGAACCAAAGCAAGACGCATAGGGGCCAGACACAAAGTACTAAGATCATTCTATGTACATGCTGTCCAGCCTGTTGTGGACTATGCCTCAGTCGCTCTAATTGCCGCCAAGAAAAAGTACACAGACAAATTAGAGACAGTCCAAAATGAAGCCGCCATTCTGGGCGCCCCGAGGTGGACGAAGGTCCTCAACCTCCTGATGGAGGCAAACCTTCTCCCCCTGGACTCACGAATCAATCTAATGGCAACACAATTCCTTTCAAAGATCATCCAGGCTCCCAGGAACACAAGCCTAAGACAAAAAATAGTCAGACGCCTCGAACAAGACAACGAGCCCTTT
Organism: Penaeus chinensis; assembly: GCF_019202785.1. Taxonomy (NCBI): domain Eukaryota; kingdom Metazoa; phylum Arthropoda; class Malacostraca; order Decapoda; family Penaeidae; genus Penaeus; species Penaeus chinensis. The sequence continues at coordinate 29,950,676 of NC_061831.1, forward strand.
GCAAACAACTCCTGGCTGTCTCACATAGCCAGGGTGTTCATACGCCATCAACTCAAAGAACAGCTTCTTGCTAAGGGCATGGACTCCCCTCACCCCGACTTTGCCGAAGCCCCGCCGTGGGCACAGACCTTGATAGAGTTTAACGTAATGAGCCTGTCAATGAAAAAGAGCCTATACCCCTAAAGGCAGAAGCCCAGAGGTAGTAGAACATACTACACGGATGGATCGGTCGATCCCTTGAGCCACACTGCAGGCGCCGGCTTTGCAGCAAGGGATGCCACGCGATCCATGAGGGTAACAGACAACGCCTCCTCGCTACAGGTATAGGCAGTTGCAATCATGGGAGCCCTAGGCCACGCGTCCCTAAGGGAAGGACACGTAGGTCATACACACAGACTCCAGGGCAGCCATTAACTGTCTTCAGCACAGCTCATCCACAGATAACATCTACCTACTGACCATGATTGCTCAGGGTAGAAGAATTATCATCAACAGGGTCCCAAGCCACATCGGCATCAGAGGGAACGAACTTGCTGACAGACTAGCCGTCGCTGGCAGGGGTATGCCCCCAAATCCCATGACGATAAAACCGAGCCGAAAATTACTTTAGGAGAAGAGTGCCTTGGTTGGTCGTACCTTCCTACGGGAGCTCCACAGAGAGGAAACGAGAACCTCCCCCTCGGCCAGCTGGTACTCAGACGCCACAGGCTATGAACCACTGGCACTCTCTGAAGTAAGCAACAGAGGTACCGAAGTCATTCTTCACAGATCGCCTAGGTTACCTCTGTGCATTGCAGATTGAACGCGAAAAAAGGTGCTGCATGCACTGCGACGAGCCGAACGCCACACTAGTTCACTACTTAGAAAATTGTGACCATACACAATTCCTGAGACAGGGACCTCCCACAACAGCTGCCGTGCTGGTAAAGAGGCTGTGCGATATGCTTACACCATGGCGGCAGGAGTGCCTGCTGGCAATCCCGCAGCCACGGTAAGCACCGAGTGTCAGACAACTAAATGCTAGAACTTCGCAAATCATAAATTAGTTCTTTCGCCAGTCGACTCTCCCCTCCGGTTACGCGCCCGCTCCTCTCTGGATACAGTGCCTGCTCAAGTGTAGTGACTAAATGTGTGGTACGTTGCTCGTGACTTAATACAGCGACGGTTTAGTACATTGCTCGTAACTTAGTACAGTGCTCGTGACTTAATACAGTGACGGTTTAGTACAACGCTCGTGACTTAGCACAGTGACGGTGTGGTACAGTGCTCGTAGCAAAGTACAGTGCTGCGACCGATACGCGGTGATGTGCTTGTGACTGGGCGATAGGAGTTCATTACCCTGTGCCCTTTTATGTCCTGTTCATGTACTATTGTTATATGCCACGTGTATCACCATATTCTGAATAAAGGGCTTATTAAGCTTGCCGTTCGTTTTACAACTTACCCTGTCTGATCCCTTCACGTTTGTGCGAGAGAGTGCACCGAGAGATAACAGTGAGCTTGTCGCACATGTTAGTCTATACCTGGAGGCACGGGGCCTGTCGACTATTAGCAGCGCAAACCAGGGATCATTGTCTGGCCAATCTGCCTCCAAGAATCGGGTCGATGACCGTGCCACGCCGAAAGCAGGAGATTGGCGACCGACCACAGGACCTCCGTCCCCTAGATGTTTTCGATGTAACTGCATCGAGCCACAGGGTGCCCCTTGATGCAGCAAAAGAGTGGCACAGACCGCCCACGCGAACGTCCATATGCAGCTCGGGATGGACGGTATTATGTATGAAGCCTGACAGTGTCCTCTAAAAGGAGCAGACCCATTGAAAGACGACGGACTACGGGACACAGTATGTTCTAAGAGTGACTTGGACAGCAGGAACTCACCCATTACCCTATATGCGGGAGTCGGAACCACCACCGCAAAGGCAGACTAAATCTGGTGGAGGACAAAGTTGGGGGAAAGAAAGTTAATGTCCTTCGCGATACCGGCCGTACCACAGTGATAGTGAAAACAAAATGTGTAAAGGACAGCGAATATACAGGAATGACTGTCAGGATAAAGTTGGACAACACGGTCAGGAGGGCATAGCCTGTACGAATATGGGTCGACACCCCATAACTCCAGGGGCAGGTGGATGGTCTGTGCATGCCGGACCACATTGCTGACCTTCGTCATTGGAGAAATCCCTGGTGTAGGGCCCCCAGAACAAACCAAACAGTTGGCAGGTGCCGCGACAACCAGGGCAGCCTCAAGAAGGCAGTAGGAGACACTGAAGACCCCTACCAGCTCACCTTGCACATCTATTAACAAGGCCCAACTGGTCAAGCGACACCATCTCGACACCACTTTGAACAAGTTCAGAGAGCTCACGGAAGCCCGAGGTAGAGGACGACGTGAATTATTGTACGAGATCGTCGACAACGTCCTCTATCGTGTTGCAAGCTATCCAAGAGGAAAACGTGAGCAACCACTTCGACAAGTCGTCGTCTCCAAGCCACTGAGGAGCCAGGTAATGGATGTAGCTCACTGCTCTCTTATGGGGGGTCATCTAGGTACCAGAAAGACGAAGGATAGGGTCCTTAGCAATTTCTTCTGGCCTGGTTGTGCATCTGATGACAGACGCTTCTGCCAATCATGTGACGTGTGCCAAAGGACAGTGAAACGGTGTACTGTACCAATGGTCCCTCTGCAGAAAACGCCACTGATCGTACTCCCTTCAAGCGAGTTGCAGTGGACCTCGATGGTCCTATAAAACCAGCGTCAAGCGAAGGTCACCGGTACATTCTCACGCTGGTGGACTACGCAACCCGGAACCCTGAGGCTGTCCCCCTGAAAAGGATCGCGACTGAGGTTGTGGCAGAGGCTGTCATGGAAATCTACAGCCGGCTGGGCATACCAGAGGAAATTATCCATGATCAGGGAACCCAATTCATATCCGACTGCATGCACGAGGTGAGCCGCCTGCTTAGCTTGAAGCAGTTGCCAACGACCCCTTACCACCCCATGAGCAATGGCCTGGTCGAGAAATTTAATGGCACCCTCAAAGCCATGTTGCGTCGTCTGTGCGCGGAGGAGCCCCGACAGTGGCACTAGTACCTAAGTCTCCTTCTGTTTGCTTATCGCAAAGTACCTCAGTCTTCCACGGATTTTGCCACGTTTGAGCTCCTATGTGGGCGGGAGGTCCGTGGTCCTATGGGGATCCTGCGGGAGCTATGGACAGGAGAAAGAATTGCCCCGCAGGTCAAAACGAGCTACCAATATGTGTTCGACCTCCGCAAAAGGCTTGAGGAGACCATGGCACTGGCAAGAGGGAATTTAGAAGGAGCTCAGCAATTTGAAGACCTTCCATGCCAACCTTCTGAAAGGCTATGTCAGACGTGTAGACTGTGCAGACGACCGACAACTGGCCATCACCCTCGGCTCATAACATAACCGGGAATCCCGGTCACCGTATGCATCGCCAGTTGTGGTGGAAAGAGATGGCACATATCGGGTGTGTGTGGACTACCGCCAGCTAAACAAAAAGGTTAAGTTTGATCCCATGCCAATGAGCACCGCAGAAGACCTACTGCACAAGCTAGGAGGGGCGAAATACTTCTCCAAGATCGACCTTAGCAAAGGACACTAGCAAATACCGGTGGCCGAAGAAGACATCCACAAGACAGCTTTTGTTACCCCAAACGGACAATACAAGTTCCTGCGGATGCCATTTGGGATGGTGAATGCTGGAGCAACCCGAAGATAATCTGGTGAAGATTAGGCAAGCACCCCGTTTCTTGGCAGTATTGCAAAGCATTAGGGAACCAATAAAAGCCTACTTGTCTTTTATAGGTTCTCAATATACCTGGATGACCGGCTGTACTGCTATTATGCAATATTTTCATTGCTGCGGGGCGAACTTTAGGTGACAGTACGAGTTGACTCACTAATCCAGACGGTAATTCTCGCACGTGGTAAAATACGCCGTTGTTTACCTCGAATTCGTCTAACGACGCGGGGATCTTTACACGTGGCAGGGCCTTCCCTTCAACAAATTCTACTTTCTCGCGACATAATGGATCATCCAACTGCATTGCTCGAAACTGGTCAGGATCGATTGATGACAGATCTATCGCAGCCACGGCTCGTGATAACAGATCCGGTACATGATGGACTGCACCTGGTTTGCAATCATAAGAAGCTATTTCGTGACTCGATCGAGACATCTTCGTGGACTTAGTGGGACGTTTGAAAATAAAGGTGAGAGGACGATGGTCTGTAAATACTTCAAAGGTACGCCCGTAAACGTACGTGTTGAAGGTACGTATACCTTCCATGACAGCAAGTGCCTCAGCATCGGTGGCGTAGTATCGAACTTCGGCGCCCTTCAACTTCCTACTATAATAAGCGATGGTGTACGGTTTTCCTTCGACACGTTGCATTAGGCATGCTCCTATTGCAACATTAGACTATCAATTTCGAAGGGGAGATTAAAGTTTGGTCTACGAAGGACCAGAGCGGAAACTAATGCTCGTTGTAAGTCCTGGAAAGCTTTCCTTTCTTCCTCACCCCACTGAAATTTCTTATCTTTTCGGGTTAACGACGCGGGGATAGTGGCGTAATTTGCAATGTGGCACCGGAAGAATCCACTTGCACCCAAAAACCTCCTGACTTCCCTTACATTAAGCGGTGCGTAATGTATACTAGCAATGGATGCTTCTTTATCAGGGTCTTGAGTCACGCCATGTGGCGACACAACAAAGCCTAGTAATTTTAGTTCTTATACTCCAAATTGATTAGGGTTAAGTTTAAAACCTGCTTGCTCAATTAAATGTAGAGTCTCTTCTAAATGTTGTATGTGGTCATCAAAATTCTTTGAATAAACAACTACGTCATCCAGATAGGCCATGGCATGTCTACCTAATACAGGTGATAAAACGAAGTTAATCATTCTTTTCAGGCCGTACGGCATATGCCCGAATTGCCATAAATTAGTGCCGTCGGAAAACGCGGTCTTTGGCCTGTCGTCGGGGTTTCATTCTGTTGACTAATACGCGGAACGAGCATCGAGTATGGAAAAGATAGTGTTCTGCCCGAGCTCATCGATCCTCTCTTCCATTCGAGGAAGAGGATAAAATCTGAAGCTATTGTCTTTTTTCCGGACCAGGACTATGGGTGACATTCAAGCTGAAGTGGATGGTTATATCACCCCACTATTTAGCATTTTCTGGCACTCCTCTTTAATTTGCTGTTTTGCCATTTGCGGTGGCCTCCACTGTCCGGTTATAATGGGCGTGGTATCGCCAGTGGGAATGGAAGGTATATACCCGGTACAACACCCATGTTACCTTTTGCTCCGTCAAAGAGTCTCTTGTGAGACATCAGTACAGATCTTAATCTCTCTTGTTGTTTTGACGGGAGATGATCAAGAGCTAAATCTGAGAAAGGGTCCGTTTGGCTTTGCTTGGCGTTTACTTCCGCTGCGCATACCTGATTGTACGACATGCCTGTTGCTAATTCGACGCTGGTAAAAACACAACCTTCAGGTATTTTTAGATCTTTAATAGCTAGATTTACTATCCAAATATGCGCGTTACCATGACTATTTTGATGATTGCTCTAGGGATAACTATTTCGCCAAGACAACCGTGTACAATTATATCACAGTCTGGGTGCGATAGTCTGCTTATCGTTACCGGCACGAACTTACCGCTTTGGGAAGGTAAAACTGTTGCGCGTTTTATGCGCCGTAAAAAATCTAATCCTAATAAGACATCTGGGAATGGACAAGCACTGGTTTACATAAACCTGTGGATTACTCTTAAGGAAGGGGATATTTTAATTTCCACGACTCTCTCTTCTATGGTCTCTAGCTTTTTTTTCCTCCAACGTTGATTATAATAGTTGGTCTGCCCGTTAAATTAACTTTCTGTTTCGGCTTATAGTTCATGTCATCATCACTGTAATCGTGAGGGGCGTACCTCTTTGCTGCCTTTGCCAAGGGGACCCGAGGCCTGGCCCTCCCAGCCCTCGTGAAAGGGACACGCGTACCGTCTGTTGTCTGGTCGGCGACAATGCCAGCATACATTGCCTTGCGGTTTTTCTCTGCATTCTGCAGTTGAGTGACCATGCGTCCTATGGTAAAAACAATACGGCGCGACAGGCGTAGCAACGGGTTCGGTAGCGTGTGTCGCAGCGATAGGCAGTGGTTCACGTGGGTTACGCTGAGGGGCCGTTTGTTCGCTTTAGTTACGATCTCATGCAGGGGTAACTCTTCACACGCTATTAAAATATCTGCTATCCTTCTAATTAACGCTACCGTATCGCCTATTTCTATGGAATACTCCCTCAAACCCATATATACTATTCCCTCTATTTCTAACAAGAAATCATGTTGGGTCTGCCCAGATCTCATTGATTTTCGTTGCAAATTATAGAAGAAATCGGTGCTGTTCGCCGTGCCTTGAAATTTACGTCTTAATAATGACTTAAAGTGAGCCCAGGCTTCTATGGTTTCGAATGCGGGAGAATTTATAACCAGATCTGCGGTTCCTTTGCAATAGGTGTGCGCGAGTCTTATCCTTGTCTCGTCTGCATCGTCTGGTTTTACAAGTTCTATACGCCTGAGCCACGTTTCTAGATCTTTACTTCGGGACAAGTTATCTTTACTTTCTTTCACTTCGAAGTACGGGATAGCATTATCTTTATCAAGAGTCATTCTAGAACTCTGGCCTTCCGAAAACTTACCTGCAGTACTATTACTTAAAAGGTTGGTCGTAGGTCAGTCATACCTATTTGCGTTTCATGCAGACCCACAACTACTCTTCCGAATAACTGCGTTGGCATAACCCCTGGCACTGTGTTAGCTTGTGCACCTTCTGGATCACCCATACTTTCAATTGTCCGTTCATCCATGTTTGCTTCATCCACATCGACGTTATCGTTTTTTCCAACTTTTGAATGACTTCTAAGATTTGGCATTTTTCGAAGTATACAGGCAGGTTGTGCGGAAAAAAACAGTGGTGTTATAGACGCTCGCTCCTCTAAGCATATACTGCGAATAACATAAAACTTACAAAACTGCGATAATTACTTAACAATGTGCTAGTCAAGAACAGAAAATCAATTTAAACATATGCTATCCGAGCATAAAAGACATCAACAAAACCGTGACCGAATTGCCCGACTCACAAATCTGCGTCTTGCAGGTTATACATCGAAATAAAAAGTAAATGCAACAATTGCCAATAATCTGTCGAAAACGAAAATACAAGTTTAAATACTGAATAGGCGAGTGAGCGTCTAGTTAATGCACGCGTTATAATTAATAGGCCTAACTATTGGTCCGTAATTCGCTACAAAAACACTGAATGTGGGCGCGAAATGAATAAGATATTTGTCTATATCATAGATCCCACCGCGACATTGCACCATTTTATATGTATATCAGTTGTAGCACTTCTGACATCACATTTTAAGCGAACAAACGAACAAACTTTGGTAGCCGCCACCACGGGCCTAGGGGTCCCGACCCTTAGGTTTTATATAGCTTTCTTTAGTGGTTATTTTGACCGAGTTGGAGGCTTAGTTCAGTATTTATTAATTTGTAGATCTGCTCATTCATTGTCTATCGTTTTCATATTTAATATTTCTCTTGATGATATCTTAGTATTGATAGTTCAGTGATGATCTTATATCGTCAGAGGAAAAACAGATTTATTGTTTGATAGGTATATTAGGTATATTATGTAAACTTAAAATTACAAAACAGCTAAACAAATACATGCAATTACGGACATACATGCACAAAACAAATACAAACAAATACTTTTTAATCAATACCCTGACAAAAATGTACAGAGGAATACAAATATGTACAAATACAAATATGAACACGAACATGAACATGGACGAAAGAACACTACACTAAAGTCTATTAAGTGAACGAACACACACTCGCCGAATGTTTGTTATATGTATATCGTCACTAAACGCAAGTTTCAGTACACACACCTTCGGCTAGGGCTCGCTTTTTATCAGGGCACACGGAACTGTTACACTTATCACTGAGAATACATGACCTGATCTTTAGTTGCTGTATCTCAAAAAATTTCCCCATCGACCTGTGTCACCGGCAGCGGCAAGGCAGCGTCTCCTCCACAGTTCTGCCAGCTTTCCAAGATTACCTCGGTGACCTGGTGGCGGGAACATAGGCCGTTTGTGAGCCTATGCCACCTGAGGTAACGAGCGGTTTGTGCAATCATACCGCTACTACAGCGGTTCGGGGACGTCGTCCGAACTGACTAAACTGAGGTCATGGTGATGTCCAAAGCCGTACGTATCTGCGTCCGAAGTCCTGTAGGGGATGACCTGGGCAGAGAGAGGTCGCGTGGGCCAACGAAAGGCGTGTTCGCTACACAGGGATGACCACAGGCCAGGCGGGGGAATCCCCCGCACAACCATGTGACAGAAGTGACGTCACGCCAACTGTCCAAGGCGACATGAATGTGCTCGAACTTGAAAAATGAAAGCTCTAAAAGAACAAAACAAGAACTTAATTAATGAAATAACGACGCTGAGACAGGACATGGAAAAATTAAAAGTGACTGTCATTGCCGTGATACTAGTGTTACCATTAGTGCTAAAAAAAAACGAACGAGGAGAACCGATGTCAGACCGCCAGTGCTGATAACCAGATTGGGCGTGTCAGCGCTGACAGCCGCCACGAACAGTCGCCACGAACAGTATCAGGATCAGCCCCCCAGGTGCATCTGGCACAGCAACCGGAGGGACTGTGCTGAGAAGTGGAACAAAGCTAAGACCAAATGTTTGAAATGGTTAAAAGTACTTTGAAGTTTAAGACTACCATCTGTAATGACATCCACAATCATAAAGCTATATGTTTCTTATGTAAATCTATAATTTGTACAGGTACAGATTGCCTAATAGAGCACTATTCACATATGGATAAACTGATGTTATTTGCGTGCAAGAACCTTTTGCTGCTGCTGGTAAGATGAAAATAGCACCTGCAATTCAGGGATATTATTCATATGTGAAAACAACTATGACTGGATTGTTGACACATGTGAAGGTAACACTGCCGCATAGATTGGTTAAAAAATCAAAGAACAATGATGTTCAATTTCATCATTTAAAAATTCAGACTGCCACTGGCAATTTTTCACTGTATAATGTATATGCCAGATACTCCAAATTTCTGGCTAGTTCTCTTCCCAATTTTCACAAGCAAAGCACGCTATGTATGGGCGACTTCAATGCAAGGCATCCACACTTTGGAGACAACCAACGTAATAGTAATGGGGAAGAATTCAAACATTTGATCAATAGTAGATCACTAACAGTATATGACACAGAAGCAGAGACTCATATGGGAGGTGGCAGGTTAGACCATGTATTTGGCAAAAAATTAGTTAGTTACTTTGCAATACGAATAGATTATACTGTAGACAGCGACTCAGTCCCTAGATCACCTAGGCTCCAAATAATCATCCCACCGGGCCTGGAGCATCATTTCAAGGCACGGGTCTATGACTGGTATAACACCTATGAAGTAACAGCTGTTGAGAAATGTTCTCAGGATCTAATCAAAGTTGTCACTGACTACTATGACACATGGGTCTGTTCACGAAAGCTCTCAAAGAAAAGAGGCCCCAGACCTCCCATGCACCGAGGTGGATCAATGACCCAATTATGGCCAAAGAACATAAACGGGTTCAGGAGCTCGCAGATAAAAAGACGACAGATAATCTTCTGTAGTTTCTGAAAGCCAACAAGGAATTCAGAGAATTAAAAACTCAGATTCGTAGTAAACACTGGGAACAATTCCTGCAAAGTATCAATAGTCAAACTTCTGTAGCTGACGTATGGAGAAAAACTAATAGGCTGACAGGTAAAGCTCTCGCAACACTGCAGTTCCACAGTCCACAGGAACAGGCTAATATGCTGCTAGAGCAGTGGGCTGGAAATTCTCAGGTACACTCACATCCACAAGGGATAATAAAAACAACTCAAGTCAAAAATAGACAGAAATTTCAATATAGCAATAGCATGAGCTGCTACTGATACCTCCGACTTTCTCGAAATAACCGAGTGGGAACTGAGCAATGCCCTTCTGAAAGGTAAGGCAACCGCCCCTGGCGAGGACGGCATTACTTACAGCGTTCTTCGCCACATTGCTCAGGTACCAGGCAACCCACTTTTACACCTGTATAGACTCTGCCTATCACAAGGAATCCTCCCAAACTCCTGGACTAAAAGTTTAATCATTCCTAAACCCAAACCCAATACTGATAAATGCAGACCCATTTCCTTGACCTCCTGTCTGTGCAAAGTGCTTGAGAGAATAATTATGAACAGTTATCCCCCAGACTGTATGGATTTCTCCCAGGGCGTAGCAGTCAGCACTGTTTTGCTGAGTACTTAACAAACTCAAACCCAGGCATGCAAACTGCATTTCTTGATATTGCAAACAGGGAAATTATCCTTGAGCAACTAGCTAGCTTTGGTATTCAGGGAAAACTATTAACATGGATTCAAATGTATCTATCGAATCGATCAGCTCAGGTTCACTTCAGGGGTATTAAGAGTACCCATACAAAAGTATTTGAACTCGGCACACCTCAGGGAGGCGTACTTAGTCCCATGCTATTTAATATCCTAATGCATAGATTACTGGGCGATATACCACTTTCAGGCAATGACTCCTTATTTGCTATGCCGATGATATTTGTATTAATTCCTCATCCGAGGAGAGAATGCAAGAGATTCTAGGTATACTTTCAGCAAGGGCTACTGAGTGTGGCTTGATAATCTCAATTGAAAACACCAAGGCACTTAACCCAAACACAATCCCTCTGCCAAGGTTTCATATAAATGACGTTGAGCTAGATCTCTGCCATCAATGCAAATACCTCGGGGTGATTGTTAATGATTCAGAGTTCATTAGAAACCTGAAGAAAAGGCTGTGGGAGTGGCTGAAGCCACATAGGACACTTGTCAGCAAAGACCATGGTATTAATGTCAATATTGCGAGACTCTTTTACTTGTCATACATAAGGTCGGTCATAGATTACCATGCATTGCACCTAGTATTGTTCAAGGAATCAGAGTTGACTAGTCTAGAAAGTGTACAAAATGAAGCCATGAGGATCATTCTTGGTGCCCTTAGAACAACAAGGATTGTGAATATGAGAACAGAACTTAATTTGCCTTCTGTTTATGAAAGAATATTATACATAAATACCACATTTAGTGTCAAATCAATTAGAGAACCCCTCCATTGTACAGAGTTCCAAAGACAACTAAAACACAGAACAGAAGAGGTAACTTTGAATGACAACACCGATTCATACTCAAATCCATGGGTACAAGTAACGTATGTTCAGCTCAGCTGAACATACCCATAACTAAGACCCTACATGGACGTTCTGTACATCCGTGGAAAATGTCTGACCTAAGTGTATATTATACGACTGCTCCCGAAAAAGACAGTGTCCCCCGTGCTAGACTTCAGCAATATGCACTTGCAATTATAAATGAGCATCTAAAAACTCTTTCCAATGCATATGAATGCTACACTGACGGATCCTTGCAGTCTGGGAGCAGAGCAGGATGCGCTTTTGTTGTATATAAAAACAATATTTTGCATCACCAGGATTGTAGGAGGGTTCATGGTTGGGCACCGAATTTCTATTGAATCAAGGCTCAGGGGTCCTTTTCTGCGATTCACAGAGTGCTCTCCAGGCTCTGAACCCTCTAGACAAAGGTGCGGGAAATATTGCAAATGACATCAGGATAAACGTGTATCGTGTAAAAGAACGAGGCCATACTATACGTTTTGTGTGGATTCCATTGCATGTTGTAATCCCTAGGCATGATCATGCTGATCGCCTAGCAAAGTCAGCATGTGACAAACAAAGTGTGGATATAGATCTTGGGATATCTCTTTCTAGGATTTTAGACATCATTAAAGCTTCCTTTAGAGATTACTTGACTGAGTTGATTCATTCTCAACGCCCTGAAAGCTGTAGCATAATGACCGGTTTAGGCAAGATTCATTCATATATGGTTTATTCAAAACAAGAACAAGACAGTGTGATGTTGTGACTGCAAGAATCAGACTTGGATAAAGATTGTATTGGCAGGTCATTACAGTTTGTAATGTCGAAGAAACTAAGTGTAAACTGTGTAATGAAGAATATAAGCGAACACTTGTACATTATATCTCAGAGTGCCATGTGTTACAGCCTTTCAGACCACCTAGCATGAGGTACCGAGAACTATGTAACTACTTCATATCATCTGATGTTTTAGAAGATATACTTATGTTGTATCCTAAATTTGGAATGTAGTATCACATGACCGCATATCAAATGTATTAATGCTTTCCCACGCCCAAGCTATATGCCGGCGTGGCAGATGAGTGGATAAAGGGACTGTACAATTGTTCCTTTCCTTAAACTGATAAAGTACTCATAATAATGTTATAGTCTAAAATTCAAATGTAATACCACTATGTAATGTTATGACCATGCATTAAATGTAAGACAGCTTGTCCAAGCCTGTGCAGTTAGCCAGGGTGGTAAATATAGGACTAAACTTAACTAAAAAAGAATCAGATTTCATATTGAACACTTTGTCACACCACAGAGGAAACCAACACAATCATCTGAAAGACCAACGCACAATTAAAACACACACACACACACAAACAGTCACCACAGCAACCAACAAACCCTCAACAAAAATTTACTGCAAATACACACGCGACCTTACAGACTCCGAGGTCGATGATCAGTCCCATCGCCATAGGGACTGTTACGATCTCAATCCAAGTACATACGGCATCCACCTCTTTGCTGCGGAGCCCTCACACTGCAGACAGAGTGTAGTCCTTGCGATAAATGGAGTGATTAAGGAAGGCATACCACCAGAAACAAACTGCAGGAGATTTGAGATGACCTTGTTAGTTGGGTGACCTGCGTCCATCCCAATCGACAATTAGAAGAGAAGAGACTGAGAATCGGCACACAAGACTGAGTTCTGGGCTGATGATGGCTGAGAGTGTAGCATGTTGTGAAGGATGCCAAGAGCCATTAACGGTCGCACATGTGGTGGAGAGGTGAAGCATTCTCAGACCAGACATATATACCTGTGACATAAAGGTCTTTTTCGTTTCCCAAGAGAAATTAATATTTTGAATAAAATTTAATTAGGCATAATATCTATGCAGTAAAGTTATACTTCTTATACTTACATTTTATTATTTAAATTTTCTTTTCTTTCTTTATTAAAGATATTGCATATGGCCTTGAGATTAACATTGGAAATGGGAGTGAAAGCAGTTCAATTTTATTAGCAGAATAATAAAAATGGTGCTGAAGCCGCTCGATCGTAATCGGTAGAATTCAACACTCCACAGGTGCAGAGCCGAGATATCACAAGCTTTAGTGATGCTTGGAGATCAGGCAGGCCTAGTCCAATGAACTATAAGAATCATTGATGTCTACTTTTCAAAAGTCCAGTATTTTTTTCAGAATTAGGTGTCAGTGATAGGAGTGATCGCAAAATATTGAAGCTAAAGATGAGGCCTTACATCCCTTGGTTTCTTGGTTTTGCTCCATTAGAGATGTAATTGAGTTAGATACGACTGAGATAGAGGTTGTTAAAGCACTTACAGGACTGAGGTTGCCATGCTGGTTGACAGTTTCTTTGTGTTGCTGGGAATTTTTCCTCATAAATAATAAGTTTGATTAGCCTGGGTTGATCCTGGAAAGAGGCACTCTGGGTGCACCTCTACGGATGTTTGATGTTCCATGTCCATTTCTGGGCATTGCAGGTCTTCGCCATGATTAATATCAGTTGATTCCGAGATGCCGTTTTTAGATGAAGTAGATGGAGTTTCCTGGAGGAGATAGTGCTATGTGTTTCTCCTGCTTTTTGTTCTTCATTATTAACACATTTCTAGGAGGGTCTTACAACAAATAACCCTGGATTTTAAACCTACTGGCGTGGGCAACCCACCCAGGTCCTCCCCTCAGGAGAGTGTTGCTTCACGCCCCAGGGTTACCCTAATCCTGTCAGCAAAGAGGACCCTTGATTATTTAAGGCTATCTACCGTGCCAACAGCTAAGGTCACTGGCAGAAAATACATTGTTGGATCAAAATGTGAAAATATTTAAAACATTACAAATATGTCAATATGTCTCATAAGTAAAAATAAATAATAAATATTATATGAAAAGTCAAAGCATATTGTGCCTTAAATGTACAATATTATTGCATAATTAATATACACATTTGAATTTTAAAAAGCAACTTATTGATTTTCACTTTCACAATTTTCCCCCAATACATTTTTCAGTGTATTTCAGTGATATATATCTTTGGTCTGAGAAGGTTGCACATTTTCTCATTGTGGCTTTCCCTCGGGTTTCACCTTAGCTGCTGACGGGACACCAAGTCGGCCCACAACCAAAGAGAGAGAGAGAGAAAAAGAGGAAGAAGAAGAAGAAGAAGAAGAAGAAGAAGAAGAAGAAGAAGAAGAAGAAGAAGAAGAAGAAGAAGAAGAAGAAGAAGAAGAAGAAGAAGAAAAAGACGAAGAAGAAGAAGAAGATGATATCCACAAAGTGAATATAAACGGTGTCAGTAGGGGCAGCAGCTCGTGGCCCTCTCAGCACTGTTTTCATGACAGAGTATGAGGAAGTAGTAACCCGGCAAATTGGTGTGTTATTGCTGGTGATTCAGGGAGAAGCAGCTCACTTCAGCAAAGGTGGCAGCTCAACTTGCGTCTTTGTTGAAGGGTTAAGGGGTATTTGTTTCTTTTGGTGGCAGCAAGGAACAGGGTGTTGCTGCCGTAAGTAGCGACAGGAGAATCAAATATTGTGGTTGCGAGCTAAAACGAAAGGCATGCTACCACCAAAAGTTATTTTAGTGGGGTTTGTTCGGAAAGGTACTCGAGAGTATCTTCATTGAAGAAAGTATCTTCATATAAGGGTCTGAGCCATTGTATTTACTGTTATGTTATCAATCTCCAGAAGAATGAATGTTGATGTCTGAATGCTTTGGATGATTTAGCAAGAGAGGAGGTAATGGAGAAGTAGCTCAGAAATGGTGTTGCAGTAGCTGCATGCTCTAGGTGATCTCTCTGTGAATGCATTACTGCACCTGTATCCAAGCCTTAAGTGATGGATAATGATTGCTTTTAAGCAGGAAGTTTGGTTATTCATAGGAGGCAGCTCATATGCAGTAAAGTTTTTGTACCAGCTTGTTGAGGGACACTTAGTCTGGGCATAAGGCATGTGTTGATTATGTGCAGCTAAGTGAATTTATCTCTTAATTATTGTTTTAAATCAGCTGATGCATGATGGTATCTTGGGACGAATGCTTGCATGAAGAGTAGTTGCAAAAACAAAATGATCAGCTTCTTCATTCCCTTCTATATAGATATGACCAGGAAAAGTTAATAGCAGAGCCTGTAGAGTGGAGTGCTTGAAGGCTAGCAAGGTTGGAGGAGAAAAGATGTATTGTCTGATGGTTGCTTGTTAAGGCTTTGTATGGGAGATAAGTAGCCATTGTAGAGTGAGACGACTGAGGCATCTGTTATAATAGCACATGGCATTGCCTTGTGTATTGCAGAGAGCTCTGTAAGTAGTGTTGAGCAGAAAGTCTCCATTCTGTTGTGAAGTAACTACAGTGGACTGCCGCACACTGCTTGCATCAACAGACCCATCATCTGACAGTATTATGGAATCTGCAGCTGGTCTGTTATTAATGTCAGATGCTATGTTTTTGAGGGTGTTTTGATCACATCGTGACTATCTGGCAGTGGGGTATCAATTGTCTGGAACAGGGGATGCCACAACGGTCTTGGATGAAACTGAGGTTGTGGACATATTTCCTTTACCTACGAGAGTTGACAGGCTAGTAAACTAGCCCTGATGGCAGTTATAATAGAGGAGTGCCAACCAGATGTGATGTTGGTTGAGAAGGGTCCAGAGAGGTGAGGCATTATGCGATCCTAGGAAACACCGGAGGCGAGACGAGGAGATTTGTGCTACACTTAGCTGCAATGAACAGATTTTAGTTTCTGTTCTGAGGCTGTCCAACTTGGTCCAACGGGGTGCACCAAAGATGGTCTTCTTGGCTTCATTTTGTAACATTTCTAATTTGACAACTTCTGATGTAGATAACTCAAGGATCGAGAAAGTAGAAAAGTCAACTATGGAGCAGAGGCTTGTATGTAAAAGGTTCGAAGTAATGAAAAGGCTGCTCTGATCTTCATTGATGTCAGTTGGGGACTATCGTATGGTTCTGATGTGAAGATATGGCGTAAACCTTGGGCACTGTCTACCCAAAGTAGTTCACTATCTTGAGAGTTAGGTGTTCAGATGGTTATATTTAGTAGTGGAAATAGTAGATGATTGGTTTGGGTTTAAGTCTTAAAAGGATGAAATGCTTGGTGATTAATGCAATAGCATCTTGTGCATAAACAATTTTAAGTTAAATGTAAGTCATCAGTATAGCTGAACAATTTGGTATGAGATTTGAGTACCGTGTACTTTCTTCTGCAACCCATTACCGATTTTCGATTCCAGGAAATGCATTTCTTAATGTAGGCTTATGATTTTTTTCAAATGCTCTGCAAGTTTATTTATTAAGCACATATTTTTTTCTCAGAACTATTGAGTATGGCTAATTTCTTTTAACCATAGACACTAGACAACAGTGATGAAAATCGGTTAATTACATGCTAAATTAATGTTATACATGTAATTCTTCTTTTTTTTTTTTTTTTTTTTTTTTTTTTTTTTTTAATAATAACGTTTTGAAGTAGAACAGTTTACTGTACCAATAAAGAAGAGAGACGACAATGAAAAGCGATATTCTAATTACTTTATCCACAGGAGAGTGGGAAAGATTAGTAATGTGAGGCCGGATCAAGTTCAGGTCTTGCCAGGTTTTTGCTTCTACTGTCTGGGCTTATCCCTATCACCAAGTATGCCTTTTCACACATTCGGGAACCTGTTTCCCTGTCGTTTATGCAAGTAATAAAAAAACATGCTGGCCACTCTGAGAGTGGCATGGGGGACAGTGTTGCCCACATGTCACCAAGTATCATGGCCCCAGCTGATTATCTGGTCCTGCAGATGTCCTTTTTTTTTCTTTTCTCTTAGCGTGTTCTTGGTTGCTGCCTCTTTTGCTTTATCCATCTTTTTTCTTTCTGCTAGGGCGTGTTGTGTTGCAGAAAATCCAATAAAATCAAGGAAATAAATTCATGAAATTGATTGGCTTCATAGCCAAAGTTATGCACAATGATGGGAAGTTGAGCAGCAAAAGTGATTATTTTGCCCAGCACACTTATTAGGAATGAAGGACCTCATTTCTATTCTGGCTCTTTCCCTTTCGAGGAGGGCAGACTTGATAGGTCTCGGAAGACATTTCATACTCTGTCCTCATATTTCTTTTCAAACTGAAGATAGTTCTTCATACAGAATTGCCAGAGGCTTTCTTTCATCCGTGCTGTTCAGAAAAGCACCACGAAGGGTCACGGGTGGTCTTCATCATGCGAGATTGGGAGCATGAAAGTAGACATAATTCTCACCCTCACCATGATAACAGATGTCCCCACACTGTCCCCGATGGCCTTGCCATAGTAACGTTGGTAAGCATCTTTTTGTTTATTTGAGATTTGATGTTTTCCTCAAATAAATCTTCCTCTGTTTCCATAGTTTTTTTCTTAAATACTTTCACTTTCCTTGGTTTATGCACTCTTCCTTGACCATTCTGATTTCAATGTACGGACCCTTTATAGTATTCATTCCACTCACTGCATTTGAGTCTCCATCCCTGAGGTAAGTGAAATACTGAAAAGATTTTTGCTCACTCCTCCCCCGCATATTCACTGCAGCTACTTTCTCCAGTGCTCCCGATAACTCGGGAAAATGGTTCTGACACTTCTCACTAGGCTAATGAACGGTCCTTTGACACTAGCTGTTCTTGTCTCTTTTTTATTTTTACTTATATATTTATTTTCTTGCATATTACATGTTCTGCAGATATTGCAGAACATCTCACAAATCCACAAAACCAACACCCATATGGGACCTGTTACCTTGAGTGAGCCAAGTCCCGTCCAAACTAACAACCCCATTGTTTCTTCTTTTATTTTATTTTATATATTTTTTCTACACACTGCTTTGTATGGCACTGTTGCTCTCTAAAATAAATGTCCATTTGCCTGTATACATAGTTAGCCTGTCTCATAAATATTGGGATAGTCATTACGTGTGTTCTTGTTTCTAACTTATTAAACAATTATTCACGAGTATAACATCGGATATTGGGAACTTGGTGGGCTCTCTGGAGTCGAGTTAGCCTTTGGGGGAATTTAAGGTTCCAGACATGGTGATTGGTCTTAAAATTCGGAAAACTGGGTTCAGCTTAGGTCCTTTCTTTTATTTTGTTGAGGCAGAGCTGAGTTTCAGTTTGTATTTTGGAGGAGACAGCATATCGTGGTGGGCTTTTGAAGCATCGTAGAGGC
>NC_061831.1:29976717-29984217 GCF_019202785.1 Penaeus chinensis
GGCGCGCGGAGGCCGACGGAGGGAGGAGGCAGAGGGAGGGGAGGGAGACACGCGGCAATAATGATGATGATGATGATAGTGATTAGTATTAATGATGATGGTAATAACGATGAAAGTGATAATAATAATAATGATGATGATAATAATAATGATAATGATAATAATAATAATAATAATAATAATAATAATAATAATAATAATGATAATACCTGCCTCTCTCTACATTTCTGCATGGCAGTGGTAGCGATCTCGTCTAGCAATCTTGCTGACCTGCGTTCAGTTCCCGCGCCGCCAGTGGACGGTAACCCCGGCCATTCTTTGCACACAGGGCTCATTTAGAAGCCAAACAGATAGCCTGTCACACCAAACATAAGAATAACTATTGGAACAAATTAACTCAATTTAATTCTCCCCCCTCCTCTCTCTCTCTTTCTCTTTCTCTCTCTCTCTCTCCCCCCCCCTTCTCTCTCTCTCTCTCTCTCTCTCTCTCTCTCTCTCTCTCTCTCTCTCTCTCTCTCTCTCTCTCTCTCTCTCTCCTGTACCCCTGCCCTTTGCATGACGTATATTCACAAACCGCGTCACATGACATTGACATTCAAGAATATCAATGTGGTTGCAAATTTCTTGTTTTTTAAGCCAGCGAAGGAAAGGTTAAGTGTGTTGCAAGTAAGTTAGCTTTATGCATTGTATTTTTAGATTTCTTGAGCAGCGCTCGTTCCTCGAAGATTGTGAAATTTGAAAATAATACAAATAAACTAAAAATGTGTGTGTGTTAGTGTGTGTGTGTGTGTGTGTGTGTGTGTGTGTGTGTGTGTGTGTGTGTGTGTGTGTGTGTGTGTGTGTGTGTGTACGTGCGTGTATGTAAGCGTGTGTTTGTATTTATGAATACCTGTCAGCCTGAAATAATATTTTTAATGAAAATCGGAGCCAAGAAGACACATTTTTTTCTTTTACGTTGAAGTAGTTTAGAATATTGACATGACCTGATAAGTAAAAGCAGAAAGGATGATTTCTAGGATGCACTAGAAGAATACAAACCGAATACATGCAAAAAGGAGACGGTGCGTAACGTCAAAGGAGAAAACTGCTGGTTACGGCTTCTTGCTTGTCGGCGAGAGAAGGTGAGCAGCTCGGGGGCTCACCTCGGATCACGCGGGGAAAAGACGGGTCCCCCCCCCCCCCCCCCCCTGCGATAGCAGGGGGCGGGAGGCGGTGCTGGCCATTTCCTCCCGGGCGTTCTGTCTTTCTGTCTGTCTTCGGCTCTCTCTCTCTCTCTCTCTCTGTTTACCTATCTGTCTTGTCTGTTTCTCTCTCACTGTCTGTCTGCCTGCCTGCCTCTCTTTCCCACTGTCTGTCTGCCTGTCTGCCTCTCTCTCTCTCTCTCTCTCTCTCTCTCTGTCTCTCTCTCTCTCTCTCTCTCTCTTACCCACTCTATCTGTCTTGCCTGTCTGACTGTCTGTCTGCCTCTCTCTCTCTCTCTCTCTTTTTCAAAACTGGTAGCAGATAATGAAGTATGTTGTATAGATATTTACTATTATGCTTACCGTGATACATTTAGACATATAAAAGAGAATGATTATAATACTAATCATAATTATGATTAGTACAGATATTTGTATATAAAAAATCAGAACCTGATATATTTTCTTTCAATATAAAGATATGTAAACCAACAGGCACAGAACCTAGCCTTTTCATGTTTTAATTTTGTACATATATACACATTGAATATACTTGTCAAAAATCAATCTCTCTCTGTCTTTCTTTCTCTCTTACCATCTGTAAGATGTCTGCTTGTATGTCTTTCTGTCTCTCTCTCTTTCCTTTTCTGACTATCTGTCTGTCAATCTGTCTCTCTCTTTCTCTCTCTGCCCCCCCCCCCCCTCTCTCTCTCTCTCTCTCTCTCCCTCCCCCCCCCCCCCCCCCCCCTCTCTCTCTCTATTCCTGTCTGTCTTTCTCTGTCTCTCTCTGTTTCCCTCTCTCTCTCTCATCGTTCCCATATGGAATATGAAGTTTTGGAAAATGTACAAGGGCTATTTACAAGGGCTAAGACAATGAGACTTTTTTTTTTTTTTTTTTTTACATACTGGAGCAGTTGATCTCTTGGCTTGCCTTGGGGCGAGACACAAACAATGCAAAAAGGAAAGAACAAGACAGGAATAAAGAGAGGAAAAGAGAGAGAAGTGGCTTCAGACGCGCAATTTAATCACGCCGAGTCTTAGTTTACCTTCTTGTTGCTGCTCTCTCTCTTCTTCATTTTCTGTCTGTCTGTCTCTATCTCTCTATCTCTCTCTCTCCCTTCCTCACCCCCCCTCTCTCTCTCTTTCTGCCTCCTGCTCCCTCTCCGTCTCTCCCTCATTCACTCCTTGTCATTGTGTTATGAATAACCAATGTAAATGAGAAATAAAATAACTAATACTCTCTCTCTCTCTTCCTCACTGCCACTTATGACTTCTCGTCATAACGATAAATGCTTTTAACAGAACACACTCTCGCCATTTTATCTATCAGGCTACACTGTGCATGTGTCGGTCTGTGTCGTACATGCCCTCTCAAGCAGTGATTTAACAAAGCGTCATCTCTCACTCCCCTGCGCATCAAGAAAAGTTGAGGAACCTCCTCGTAACCGAAAGCTGACTCTGCGCTCCATCCTTCGCTCACCCGCGCTCGCCCCCGGGCTTCGCAATCTCGGCGGAGGGAATCTCTGCGCTCTATACACGGATGAGAGGGAGCTTATCGTCAGGGTCGCTCCTTCATACTCGGCTGATCGCATTCCCAATAGGATAGATGGAGACGCAAGACTTTTCTCTGGACTTCGTACCAGCCAGCCTGCGATTAAAATGCTGAAGTCATGGCGATTAATCTTGGTAGCTTGATCACATTAGTCAAGGAACCATTTTTAATACGAGTCAATATCCTGATAACATTTTCTAAAGTCTGTTATCTAAAATGCCACCAAGTCAATTTTAGATATTTTCCTACTTATAAATACCTCCAAACCTACTCTCCCCTTCTCGGCTTCTGTAACCATCACACTCTTTGCCTATCCGTCCCTTTGCTCCTTTTCGACCAACGGAGCCTTGGTGCTTCCCGATCCAGTCTCCGACTAGATGTTTGTCGGCAACGTTGCTTCCGGGCTGCCATATCCTCAGTTCCAGTCGCTAGAGATTGCGTTGCCTCAGAACTCAGTTCTCGGGCTGAGTTATGTACAGACACCCACACACATATATATATAATGTATGTATGTATGTAGGTATACATATTTGTATGTATATATATAGATATGCATTTATATGTATTTATTTAAATATATATGTATATATATGTATATATACATATATATGTATATATGATATATATATGTATATATAAATGTATATTATATATATGTATATATATATGTATATATATATATATATATATATATATATATATATATATATATATATATATATATGTATGTGTGTAAATGCGTGGGCACACACACACACACACGTATATATACATATACATATATATATATATATATATATATATATATACATATATATATGTATATGTATATATACATGTATATATATATATATATATATATATATATATATATGTATATACTTGTATATATATATGCATATATATATATATATATATATATATATATATATATATATATATATATATGTATGTATGTATGCATATACATATACATTATATATACATGTATATGCACATATATACGTATGTATATATGTATATATATACATGAAAAATAGACAGGATCCACAAGCCTACACCGGCTCATTGCACTAGATATGCAATCATGTCATAGAACTGGACTGCTCGACCCATAATCCCTGAAGTTGGGAAATGCTAAGACTTCTATCAGCAAGTTTATGCCTAGAATTTCTTCATCTCCAATAAGCGACTGGTAGGGAGAACGTCTTGTGTGGTATGCAAATTTGTCTGAAAGCACTTATGTTCATGCATTGCATCTAGTATTAGGGCATCCAAAAGTGCACCGGAGGAGTGGGTGTCCATATCATATCTGAAAAGACAGAAAACAATCAGAAGTCACTTCACATGCACAGTGTGAAATAAGATAAAACGGCTAATAACGGTCATGTATAATATGTGAACATCGTCACGTAATGTGTCAAATATTCAGATCAGGTGAGGTCGATCGCAACATAGGGTTGAAAACAAATTTTGGATTATCATATATATATATATATATATATATATATATATATATATATATATATACCACTAACAGCGACAATCGCGTCACAGTGCCACCTGTACCCTGGACGGCAAGTGATAAGTAGGACTAACCACCAAAACTTTTGTCTTTCTGAACTAATAAGCACTTATCAAATTTCATATTATCACACAATCTCAGTGAATATGTCCAAATATTTTTCAGTTACTTAGACCTGTTGGAAGCACTATATAAATATAAGCAATTAAGTTTATTGCACATTTAAAGCAAAGGAAATAAATATTTATTATAGATCTGAAAATTTTCATGGGCATATCGTTCTTATGAATTCGTTGAAACAAAAGTAAACGTAAAATGTATGTGGTTAAAGAATATACAAGACATCGAAGTTAGTGGTTCATCCTACTGGCTACTTGATGGCAAAGGGTTAGGGGAAGTGTGGTTGCCTAGTGAGAAGCACCATTCAGCATGTTTTATTTCCAGATTTCTGTGGAAGCTTCTCGATAGAGTCAGATATATTCAGGTGTGATGCATGTGTGGAGTCTCACCAGGGGACCAGTCATCTTTGTGAGAATGGGGTGTGGGTTTGGTAAAGGGATGGATGTATCTGCTGCTGTGGTGATTGCCTGACGGAGGTCTTCTTCAAGGTGGTTTCAGTCTCCTGATCTGCTCTTGCTTCATAGCCCCATTCGTCATAAGTTGCTGAAAGTGGGGCCAATGTGCACTTTAGAGCATTTACTTAATTTACTTTTACATAATGATGGCTGGGAGTTCACTGTGATTTCATGTTACATGATCCCTGAGATAGGCACTGACTGAACGAAGGACCCCACCAGGAATGTGTGCGGCTTGCTTGCTGTAAACAAGAATCAGGGGAGGAGGAGACTGTGTGGATGATGTGTTGTCTTTGTCACTGAGTTACCCATCAAGAACACCAACTTGTCTAAATAGTGCTTTGTTTCGTGAGCTCCTGAGCAGATGACACATTTTGTTCTACCTCGGCATTGGTCTTGATGATGTCCAAACACCTGGCATTTAAAGTACTGAAGGGTTCACTGCTGTATACAACGTAGTTAGGTCAAACACTCCAGGTGGGTTACCTTTCATGGGAACAACAATTTGTTGGGTGTTCTGTCTGGTCGTTTTGGAAATGAATTTTTACTACCCATGGGGGGAATTCCAGAGGAAAACTAGAAATTAACGTTCTGGTAGTTTCATGCAGGTGAAGTTTTTTTTTTTTTTTTTTTTTTTTTTTTACTGAAGTAAGCGGATGTGACTTTTGTGAGTTAGGATTGGATTGCTATTTGGCACTGCATATGCAGTTATTTACAGACTGTGAAATTCGTTCTCCAGGAAAACAAGGGCATTTTAACCGGTTCTAAATGTAGCGCCCTCTGGGAACCAGTCAAATATTTCATCCAGATTGGCACTATCTGTTAATTCCTTTCTGTGGTTTCTCCTAAGATTATCTTTAGAATCCACACCATAAAAGAAGAATCATACAGGGTATTTATGATCTAATTTCAGCCTTAGAGGTAACTGAGAGAAGGGGTAATATCAAAACACTTAATAAGCTTACAAATCTTAGTTGACATAATGAATCATAAATCATTACACTTTAACAATAAAATAAACATACATTTACCAAAATGTTCAAGTGCTCCAACCTGTCACTCTTTACACTAGTTGGTCTTCTCAGCTATCTTCTTCCCTTTCTTCATCCATTTCCTGGGCTCCCAAAGAGGTTATTTTCTTTCATTCTTGTGCACAGCACCAGGAACCAATAAATCCAATCTTCAGCAAAACCAAATAAAAATAAAACAAAAACATAATAAACTAAAACCATAAACGTAAACCCTTCCTAGAAAAGAAACAATATTTTAGTTTAGGAATGATAAAACAATATAAGGTTATATATCTAGATAAATCATTTCTTGAAAGAACAAAATATATCTTGCAAACAAACAAAGTATATATAGCATTTATGTTATTATGTATGATCTGAGTAATTGTATGCACATTTTAGTATTTTTTTTTTACTAAATATCATTTTTACAGTATACAATTAGAAATGTTAAGAACACTTACGCTTTGAATGGGTTTTAAATTCTTAATAATAATGAGAGAGACACATCGGGATGTTGTCCAAGTGCCATGTGCCAGCCTCGAGCTGTGAAGAAGACATACTATTTCTCTCTAATTTCTAGTTTCATCTCAGATAGTTACTTTCTTTTGTTCTATAAGTCAAATATATAGTATTTTATGATTTTATTAATTACATAATTACAGTTGAATATTCTTTCTTGCCTCGGATATTTCACGATAATCTAAAAGACTCTCAGACTGTTGTATGGCACTCTTGTCTGATCTCTCTCTCTCTATGATTATAGCAATAGTATCAGGCTTCAGTACTGTATATATTTCAAAATTTAAAGTCTACTCAGATCACATATAGTACAAACATATAGTTCTTCTTAACTTTTACATG
Organism: Penaeus chinensis; assembly: GCF_019202785.1. Taxonomy (NCBI): domain Eukaryota; kingdom Metazoa; phylum Arthropoda; class Malacostraca; order Decapoda; family Penaeidae; genus Penaeus; species Penaeus chinensis. The sequence continues at coordinate 29,983,425 of NC_061831.1, forward strand.
CATAATTTTCAGAACTTGAATTTTTCCAATAACAAAAATAGTACATATTGTTTTCTTCATCAAAATATCAATTATACAACCTTAATATAACGGTACTATTGACATATAACAGTGTACCCTTTAAATAAAGAGAATGTATGGTGGGGTAACAAAAAAACTTAGCACTTTGTAGGGTAGACTATTATACTTTACAATTTCCTAGTCTTAGTAAAAAAATAATATGGAAATATATAAGCTTAAAATAAAATAAAGTGTAATCTTTCTAGAAAAATCATTAAGTACTTTTTATCTTACATAGCTAAAGACAAAAAACTGAGGTATATATAAGTAATACATATGCATAGAGACCAAGTGAGGTATATACAGGGTGGTTTCTAGACGAATTTTTGGGTCATTCTAACTTCACATCCCTTATGTTCATTACATAAACTCGTGCTTGGATTCCAGGAAGAGCATCCTGTGAAAATCTTGTAAATTGGAGGAGATTTGTTCTTTGTGTTCATGGAGAGTATGGGACTTGGGTTTAGTACCAGGACTCAGTACTCATCATCCTCCATTTTAGAAGTGGTAATGGGAGATGAGTTGGAATGATCAGAAGCAGTGGTCTCCCAGGATGATTTGGAGACGAGTCTGGGTATAAAGAGGCGGACCATTGGCAGGTCGTGCGCCTTCTCCTTAAATGGCAGAAGGAGAATTTCTTGTCATCTTCATTAGGGTCTATCCTGCGGCGGGGAGCCGTACAAGTAGTTATGTATGGTGAAGTTTCATGTTTCTTGTCTTTCTTGATATGGTG
>NC_061831.1:29989217-29991717 GCF_019202785.1 Penaeus chinensis
AGTTCTTTAGTTTCTATCGAGAGCTTACTGGAGTTTTGTTTGACGTTCTTACCGCCTACTTAAAGAGCAGCTTCCGTTATTATGTCATTGAACTGTTTGTTGATTTGGTCAATGTTGAGATCTTCGTTGCTGAAAAGTGAATATCTGTTTTGGATGTTAATGCTAAATTCTGTCGCTTTGGTCTTCAAGTTAACTAAGTTTGGCTGCGTTTTTTGTATGAGTTTATTTCTTTCCCTTCTGAGGTCTAACTTAATTTGGCCTCTGACCAACCTATGGTCGCTGCCAACATTTACTTTATTAATAACTTCCACATTTTTTATTATATCGCGCCTGTTTGAAATTATGAAGTCAATTTCGTTTTTGATGTCTGATGGCGATTTCCATGTCCTTTTCCGCTCTAGTCTTTTTTCGAAGAATGTATTCATGATATTGAATGATCGAGCCTCCGCAAAGTCGACTAGCATTTGCCCCCTCTCATTCCTAGTGCCTATTCCGTGACTCCCCACTACAGTTTCTCCTTCTGTCTTTTTACCTATTTTGGCATTAAAGTCTCCCATAATTATCGTGAAATGGGTTTTTACTATTTCGCTAGCTATATGAACATCTTCATAGAAGCTCTCTATTTCGTCATCACTGTGGCTGCAGGTTGGAGCATAGACTTGAACAAGCTTTAAGTTGTACCCATTATTTAGTTTTATTATTACTGAAGCCACTCTTTCGTTTATACTATGGAATTCTACTATATTCTTTTCCAAACGTTTGTGAACTAAGAAACCTACCCCTAATTCTTGCTTGCTACCCTGTGGTTTGCCTCTCCAATAGAGGACGTGTCCATCATTTAGTATCTTCTGTTCTTCGCCTAATCTTCTAACCTCACAGAGTCCTACAACATCCCATTTAATGGGATGTTGTAAGTAAGTCGGGTTCCGTTCTCATTGTCCTTATATTATATGTGCAAAGGTGCATCAACGAGGGCGGCCCGGTCTTAGCCCGAGATTCTTAGCACCCTCTGCTTCGGAGTGATCCTGATCGCCTCCGTAACCAGGGGCTCCTTCGCCTCCGGGGAATGAGGGCCGTTGCTCTGTTTGTGCAGTCATGGTTTTTGATTGTGAGGTAGGCAGTCGAGTTACCTCCCACCTACTGGCCCAGGTGTATCTTGGTGGGAGGGGGAGTATTATAGCCGGGATGCTACTCCAGCAAGGTTAGCCCTGTCTAGTGTGGACCTATGAGCAGCAACACACGGGCCTGCTCACTACACCAGGGTATACTCCCGTGAGCATGGGCTTGAGTATCAGAAGTGCGTTTATTTGCGCTTGTATTTTTATACACTGTTTTTATTTATGCGTATGTGCGCCTAGTGCAGACATAGTTGTTCACCATACGCCTTTACAAAGCTCCTATGCATATGTTATGCATACATACTCATACATTATGCACAACTACACCCATGCGCATGCATACACATATATAAACATACATATGTATGTACTCACCCACACTTATGCGGACGTATTCATGCTCACATACGTTGTATACATACTTATGACTATGAATACATAAACATTGAAGCACACACACATACATACATATATATACACATACACACATATATGTACATATATAAATTTATATACATATTCATACATATGTACACCTACACATACATATGCACACATATATATACACATACACATACATATATCCACAGACATACACATACATATATCTACATATATACGCATACATACTAGTATACATATGTATACACATACATACTCGTATACATACTTACACACATACATGCATACATCCATATATACATACACACATAACTACCCATACATACACACACACACAAGGACACGTACATGTAAATTTTGCATACATCAGCGCACTGCCGTGTATACGCACTCATACTCGTGCACAAACGTTTGGACAGCATCTGCATGAGCGCAAGTACGTACTCCATTATATTGAGCCCATGCATTATAATGTGCATAAATTGCCTAGGCTTGCAGCATAGGGCTGGGGGAAGGCGGATGATATGGGAGAGGAGGATTTAGGACGGTGTTGGAATAGGTAAGGTGGGGTTTGGGGTTGGAGGGAGTTAGGAAGGTGATTTTGTATCTGGCAGTTTTTCGGAGAGGTGTCGCATTCCTTAGCGGTTGCTAAGCCTACTGGCCTGCGCCCTCGGTCGACCGCGGCCACGGGTCGCGGGGTCAGCGTCTGGCACTCGATTGAGGTGCCATCACTTGAATTACGCTTTGTTTATACATAACTTATCTGGTGGGACTTCTGTCGGATAGCTGATTATATTTGTCACTTTAAGGTAATCATCTATAGACCTACCTGATTTTGTGATGTACTGTACTTACAAACTGACGGTTTGACTCTTCCGTAGGGAATCTATTTGAGGGGAAACGGAACTGTAATAACCGTGCGATTTGGCAGTTGCTCGGCGTCCTGTAGGTATGGGGACCGGTGATGCTTGCCATTTTCC
>NC_061831.1:30001717-30009217 GCF_019202785.1 Penaeus chinensis
CGAGGGAAGTACCATTGGCAAAAACGGTATGACTATCTCCAAAATACTAGTGACCCCATACACTTATTATGCCCCTTCGAAAAAACTCATTATTTCGGAGGGAAATTGGACTATATAGCTCTATACAATCAGCACACACTACCAAGTACCGCGAAAGTCATCCCATTCTTAGTTAGTGATCACTGGGCATTAGGTATAACCCTCCTTTTTTGCAAAAGAACCCCACCCCAGCCACGCCTTAGATACCACCTTGCTGCTAAATATCATGATGAATTCATTGAAAGAATGGCCTGCTGGTATGAAGACTTTACTCCTACCAGCCTGGATCACTTTAATGAAACTCGCTGTCAGCAAGTTGGCAATATCATTACTCAAATACTGCCCAAAAGCCCTGCCAAGCACGGATCTTTATCCTCCAGAGGTAGACATGCACAACAACTGAACAAAGACCCTGAGATAAAACTGCTTAGGAGGCTCATACGATCTACATTAAGTCAGCTACGACACTTGGGGAAAAACCTTACTTAGCTAGGAATCTTGTGTTTGTTTTAGTAAAAAGATCAATGAGATAATAACACGGAAACGAGAGGAAAATTTTATGCCTGGGCAGAATCAAATGACTCCATGACAACCATGAGTAATGTATGGAAGGAAATCAGCAAGATTAAAGGCAATACATGCAGTATAACACCCCACCCACATCCAGAAAGGGTAGCCTCATCTCTCCTCAATAAATGGTGTGAGGATTCTTCTCTTGATAGTTTTCCGTTATCCATACGCAGGTGCTCCCTTAAATTAAGCCATAAAAAGGAAATTGACTATTAGTGCCACCTCTTAGATGGGGCTGATGCACCATTTACAAGGGAGGAACTCCTTGCAGCCATTAAATTGAACTAACTCTTTTAGGAGTTAAGGGCAAGCTTCTGCTATAGATAAAGGATTATCTATCTTTGAGAAGAGCAAAAGTGTGGTATCAAGGCATCTAAAGAGCTTATGGCGAATTAGAATTAGGCACTCCACAAGGGGGAGTATTGTCCCCTACACTGTTTAATATACTTATGCACTCTCTTTGCAAGCTCAATGATGATTTAGGAAACCTTTGCAGCATCACATCCTATGCTGATGACATTCTTATTAAGGTATTTGATAGGGGGAATATGTTCTACAGAGGTTCAGCAAAAAGTGTGCCTTCCTTGGTCTCATAATCAACCCAATCAAAACTAAGCATATTTCCAAATCACGTAAACAACCTTACATTCCAAGGTTAGGTAGACAAACTATTGCAAGAACTGCCACCTACAAATATCTTGGTGTTATGGTAACTGCTCCCCCCCCTCATGTCCCACCACTCACGCTTTGCCAAGGATATTTTTCAAAACATCAAGGAACGTTGCCTTGAGCGTTTAAGACCATTGCAATACATAAGTAACAGATATGTAGGTGCCTCCCTGAGAGTCGTAAGGTTGATGTATATCTCCCTTGTTAGGTCCATAATAGACTATACATGCCCAGTTCTTAGTATGCTGCCACCGACCCTTAATGTTTTACAGAACAAGGCCATGAGAATTATACTTGGATGCCCAGTGACTGCTAAAGTTCTTGTCATGAGGAAAGAGTTAGACCTCCCTTCTATTCACAGTCGTGTCATCCAAGTTAACACCATACTTGGCATCAGACTCCTGCAGTTTCAACCCAGACCACACATCTTCAATATCTTATAAAATCAGACAAACTAAGGAGTTAGGCATGCCCGGCCTCGATTCTCCAATCTCATACAGTCCAACTTAGAATGGAAAACTAAAACTGCTCATACTATCATGTTCTTCAATGTATGGAACAACGAAGCTATTAATATTCCAGATATAATAATTGCTGCTCCTTGGCACAGAACTCATGTACATGCTTATATTGATAAACTAATAGGTTCTAAATCTTTGGCTTTAAAAAGGGAACTAAAAGTTCACTACTTGAAATATATAGATGGCATTCTACATCCCCCTCATGATACGCCCCCACTTGCAATCTACTGTGATGCCTCCACTGATCCTCATGGAGCAACAGGGATTGGTGTGCTAATTCCTGATATAGATCTTGAAGAAAGTGTGTGTATTTCCAACTGGACAAGCACAACTGATGCCGAGTCAGTAGCTATATATCATGCCATTAAGAAAGGCAGTGAGCAGCAGCGACACCTGGCTGTCTTTACAGACAGCCAAGGCGCTCTCCACAGGCTTACTGCATTTAATCCAGAAAACATAATAACTAGGAATATCCTTCACCAAATTTCCAAACTATCTGAACGGGCTACTCAAGTGTCACTATACTGGATACCCTCTCATATAGGAATATCACTATGTGACAGGGTTGATCAATTACCCAGGAAGATCCATATTTTGTAATATCGCTATCTCTCAATCAAATGAAAAAAACGAGTTATCAACTGTCTTAAAGATTATGAGGGTCAGGTATGGACCACTGAAAAGATGAAAAAAGACGGACATGGTACCATCTGGCATTACGAGAATATTGCTGGGACATCAAATTTAGACAAACCCTATAAAGTCTATCACGGACTGTCTAGGAGACAAAAGGTAACATTAACTAGGCTACACATAGGATATCAGTACACTATGCAATATGTACAGGATGCAGTTTTGGATGCAAAACCTGTTTCATATCACCACTGCAAACTGTGCAAGGCACCCAAAATCGCATAATCTCACTAATTAACTTACTCTGTTGCATGAAGACTGCATCCTATCGATCAAATAGTACTGTTCACAGATTAGCACTTGTTGATTATATTAACTTTATTATAGACACTGGTCTTCTCTTTGACATGATTAGTGATATATACGTTTTTTTTTACCAGCCAGATGATATTTTAATACAGTGATAATAGCACAGCCCTTCAGGCATGTATGTAACACTAATGTTTGACTGATGGCCAACTACAAAAATGGAAGCACAGCCAGTTGGATAAATGCTTTGGTATCTTACCCTGGCTTTTTGCAGGGCATGTACACTGTTCTGTAAATAAATGTTATCAAATCAAATCAAATCAAATCTCTCTCTCTCTCTCTCTCTCTCTCTCTCTCACACTCTCTCTCTCTCTCTCTCTCTTTCTCTCTCCTTCTCTCTCTTTCTCATTCTCTCTCTCTTTTTTTTCAAATTTTATTTATAATCATACAGATATACACATAGGTTGAAACATTCAGGTATCTTTTTTGCCGTTTAAAAGTTATTTATCTAAAGGAACTTTCTCTCTCTTTCCTCTCTCTCTCTCTCTTCTTTTTCCTCTCTCTCTCTCTCTCTTTCTCTCTCTCTCTCTTCTCATTCTCTCTCTCTCTCTCTCTCTCTCTCTCTCTCTCTCTCTCTCTCTCTCGTTCTCTCTCTCTCTCTCTTGCTCTCTCTCTCTCTCTCTCTCTCTCTCTCTCTCTCTCTCTCTCTCTCTCTCTCTTTAAGAATGAGACAAAACTGCGCACACATGGTGACAAATATCGCTGAGTCTCTAAGGCCCTAAAAATGGACCCGTATAATAAGACATACGGATCCCTGGAGCTGAGAATCGGACGCAACAACGTCTACGTTAAATGCAAGAACGAGCAAATTCTTGCTCATATAACATCTAGCGGTGTATGTGGCGAGGTGCTCGAGAAAGCCAAAGTATTTGGCAAGGGAAAATGTACTAACATCATTGTGTTCGATGTCCCAAGGGAAATCGAAACAGAAGAAATTACCGCATATAATGAACGTATCATTCATGCGAGGCGCATGAAGACTAATGGAATGCTGACCCAGAGAGTCATCATAACCTATGAGGGGGAGGTAATCCCCAAAAGTATCAAAATGGTTGAGGGCATGGCACCCTTTAGGTGTGCCATCTTCAAATCCCTGACCCCATTTTGCTCAAATTGTTCAAAGTGGGGCCACGGAACACGTGCTTGTCCACGAGACGCACCGCGATGCCGGTACTGCGCTCTTCCACACGGAAGTTCAGAATGTGCAGAAAAGATTTCCGAAGGAGAAAATGTCCCTCGTAAATGCGTTAATTGCCGACAAGAGCATAATGCAAACTCTCCATTATGCGCTTACTATCCAAAGGACAGGAAAACAAACAGTAAAAAAAACAGGCAGCCCTCCCCCCCACAAAAGTCCCCGCCAGCCCCGCGCTTCGATGATGTGGGGGAATTCCCACACCTGCAGAGGTCAACAGTGATGGCCCCTGCAACGGAAGCCATGGCACCGGCCACAGTACCAGCACAAGCAGGAGGTCAAGCTCTGTCAACTCAAGCACCAGCTGCAGCACCAACTCCAGCACCATATGCTGCATCAGTCTCTACACTACCTTCAACACCAGCTGCAGCACCAACTCTAGCACCATCTGCTGCACGAGTTTCAGCACCAGCTTCAGTATCAGTTGCAGCATCAGCTGCAGCTCAGCCCTCTCTGCAGCAGAACAAACAAGAGTCCAACAGGGAAATCAAAGAACTACTGCAAATGTTGCTTCGACAGATGGAGCAGATGATGTTCATGATGCAGCAACAAATGGCTCAGCAATCTCAACTTCAGGAAAGGATGTTTTCGTTCCTCCTCAATCAACAACAACATCACCCTGTAGTGGGCCTTGGAAATGGTCAAGTAATCAATGTCTCCAGTTAATCACTTGAAATGTATTACCTGGAACATAAACAGTTTGCAGAAACGCAAGGCAACTCTCTCCCAGTACCTTCACTCCGAAAATGTTGATGTGTGTTGCCTTCAGGAAGTCAGAACTAGTGCTCGTTATGCAAAAATTGCGGGATACACATACTATGACAGACCAAATATTGCTAACCCCTCTACGAGAGGGCTTGGCATTTACATAAAGAACTCAATTCCATCGAAAGTGATTGATGACAATAGTGACAACTCCTGTGTTGAATATCTTAGCATTAAAATATTTCTAGACGGTAAAGCTATCACCATCATTAATGTATATAATCCACATGATAGTGACGTGGTACCTAAACCTCGTGACTGCATGATACATACTGATACTGTCTTATTGTGTGGGGATTTTAATGCTCGCCATCCTCTCTTGGGCTCCGAGGGAAGGACCATTGGGAAAAACGCTAAGGCTTATTATGACTATCTCCAAAATAATAGTGACCCCATACACTTATTATGCCCCTTCGAAAAAACTCATTATTTAGGAGGGAAATTGGACTATATAGCTCTATACAATCAGCACACACTGCCAAGTACTGCGAAAGTCATCCCATTCTTAGTTAGTGATCACTGGGCATTAGGTATAACCCTCCCCTTTTGCAAAAGAACCCCACCCCAGCCGCACCTTAGATACCACCTTGCTGCTAAATATCATGATGAATTAATTGAAAGAATTGCCTGCTGGTATGAAGACTTTACTCCTACCAGCCTGGATCACTTTAATGAAACTCTCTGTCAGCAAGTTGGCAATATCATTACTCAAATACTGCCCAAAAGCCCTGCCAAGCACAGATCTTTATCCTCCAGAGGTAGACATGCACAACAACTGAACAAAGACCCTGAGATAAAACTGCTTAGGAGGCTCATACGATCTACAGTAAGTCAGCTACGACACTTGGGGAAAAACCCTTACTTAGTTAGGGATCTTGTGTTTTTTAGTAAAAAGATTAATGAAATAATAACACGGAAACGGGAGGAAAAATTATATGCCGGGGCAGAATCAATTGACTCCATGACAACCATGAGTAATGTATGGAAGGAAATCAGCAAGATTAAAGGCAATACATGCAGTATAACACCACACCCACATCCAGAAAGGGTAGCCTCATCTCTCCTCAATAAATGGTGTGAGGATTCTTCTCTTGATAGTTTTCCGTTATCCATACGCAGGTGCTCCCTTAAATTAGGCCATAAAAACGAAATTGACTATCAGTGCCACCTCTTAGATGAGGCTGATGCACCATTTACAAGGGGGGAACTCCTTGCAGCCTTTAAGACCAGCAAATCCACTGCACCTGGGGATGATGGAATCACTTACGACATCATCCGACTTCTTGCAAAGGTACAGGTTAAGGGAAGAAATCCTCTTCTTGATCTCTTCAACTTAACCTACATGGCAGGCATCTTGCCTACCACTTGGAAACAGGCAACCATCATTCCCATTCCAAAACCAGGACGGCCAGATGAATATAGGCCGATTTCTCTGACGTCCTGCCTGTCTAAAACCTGTGAAAGAATTCTCCTTACTCGTTTACTCCACCAGATCAAAGACATGATTCACCCATCTGTCTTTGGCTTTCAAAAAGGGAGAGGAACACAAATGTGTCTAGCACAGTACCTAAATGGACGTAATGCACAGTCTTCTTACTTCATAGATTTTGAGGGAGCATTCGACAGAGCCTCCCCTACTGCAATCCTCCATGAACTAACTCTTTTAGGAGTTAAGGGCAAGTTTCTGTTATGGATAAAGGATTATCTATCTTTGAGAAGAGCAAAAGTGTGGTATCAAGGCAACTATAGTGCTAATTGCGAATTGGAATTAGGTACTCCACAAGGGGGAGTATTGTCCCCTACACTGTTTAATATACTTATGCACTCTCTTTGCAAGCTCAACGATGAATTAGGAGACCTATGCAGCATCACATCCTATGCTGATGACATTCTTATTCAGGTATTTGATAGGGGGGAATATGTTTTACAGAGGTTCAACAAAAAGTGTGCCTCACTTGGTCTCATAATCAACCCAATCAAAACTAAGCATATTTCCAGATCTCGTAAACTGCCTTACATTCCAAAGTTAGGTGGACAAACTATTACAAGAACTGACACCTACAAATATCTTGGTGTTATGGTGACTGCTCCCCACCTTATGTCCCACAACTCACGTTTTACCAAGGATATTGTTCAAAACATCAAGGAACGATGCCTTGAGCGTTTAAGACCATTGCAATATGTAAGTAACAGATATGTAGGTGCCTCCCTAAGAGTCGTAAGGTTGATGTATATCTCCCTTGTCAGGTCCATGAGAATTATACTTGGATGCCCAATGACTGCTAAAGTTCTCGTCATGAGGAAAGAGTTAGACCTCCCTTCTATTCACAGTCGTGTCATCCAAGTTAACACCATACTTGGCATCAGACTCCTGCAGCTTCAGCCTAGACCACAAATCTCCAATAGCCTATCAAATGAGATAAATTATAGAGTTAGGTATGCCCGACCTCGATACTCCAATCTCATACAGTCCAACTTAGAATGGAAAACTAAAACTGCTCATACTATCATGTTCTTCAATGTATGGAACAACGAAGCTATTAATATTCCAGATACAGTAATTGCTGCTCCTTGGCACAGGACTCATGTACATGCTTATATTGATAAATTAATAGGGTCTAAATCTTTGGCTTCAAAAATGGAACTAAAAGCTCACTACTTGAAATATATAGATGGCATTCTACATCCCTCTCATGGTACGCCCCCACTTGCAATCTACTGTGATGCCTCTACTGATCC
>NC_061831.1:30014217-30016717 GCF_019202785.1 Penaeus chinensis
TCGGGTAAATGGAACTGGAGGGGGAGTTGCGGCATCAGCAAGAAGAGGAATCATTACAAAGGAGTCAGAGATTAAACAGGTCCTGCAGGGGAGCTCACGACAGATACAAAGGGGATAAAATGCAATTATACCCACAGTGTACAGCCCCCCTCTTACATCGGCGTGGTCACAAGAAAATTAACAAAAACTAATCTAATTATGCCTAAGAGCCTGGAAGAAGTGTTACGATTTTTGGAAAAAAAACGAAAAAGAAATTCTTGTAACAAGGGGTTTTAATAGCAACACTTACTGGGAAACTTTCGAACTTATTTAAGAAATCGTAAGAGTATTGCCTTTTTCAAAATGCCACGGAACATACCAAGGTTTGAGAGCTAGAGAGTATACTACGGGAAAATATTAGTATACTGCGGGAAAAATATTAGTATACAACGGGAAAATAGTATACAAAGTAAAGACAGAAAAGGGAATTACAGTTACAAGAAGGTTTAAATATTTCTGGGAAACAATGATGAACAAAAAAGAAAAAAAAAATCGTTGCATAGCATTGAAAAGCCTTCGAAAACCTACAGGGAAGGAGTAGACAGATCGGTATCAAAATTCAAACCCGAAGCAAGAAAAGGCCAAAAGTGGTTTAAAGGAAAATGCAAGACAGTGACGGAAAGTGAGCAGCTCCCTTGGAAAAGGTCCAGAAGACATAGATCTTAAGGTGAAAAAGAAATTTAAGATTGAAAGCAGGAAAGCGGGAGTCTCCCCAAACAGAGGCTCCGAAAAGGGTAAAATCAACAATTGCGCAAATCAACCAAAGCTTTTCTTTAACCATATAATTAGTAAGACTAAAAGTTGAGATAAGATTATCAACATCAAAGACATCTTCGTTTATACTAAGGAAGGCCTGTGTGAAATCCTTCATCAGAATTTCCATTCACGTGTTTGTTCAGGAACCCACCTTGCAAAAGGATATCGAACACATGACAGTAAAGAAATAAATAATTATAATAATGATACAAATAATGATAAATGAAAAAATATAAAAATAGAATAGAAGACCTAATTCAAGGGTTAGACAAAGCTAAAGCAGAGTGGCCGGATGACTCCTGGGTTTTGCGGGAGTGTACTGAACACCTGTGTACATCGTCACTGCTAGTGTTCTAAAATTCAATGAGATTAAGAAAGTTATCAAAAGCTTGGAAACCAGCCAATATTACGTCTGCGTATTGTAACGGCGACGAGCAGAACCCAAACAATTACAGGCGAATTAGCCAGTGTAATATGTAAGCTTCTAGGAAGGATAATTGGGAAATATATTATTAAATTAGCAATTTATTTTGGGGGACGGTAGGTCGTGTGGCAAACCCCTGTTTCTATGACAATTATCAGAAACTCTAATACATTCAAAAATAATTTAAAAGAACATCTCTTAAATCACCAATGACATAAGGTTTCAATATATACACATAGGCATGACTATGTACTGTCATTAATTTTATGGGTATCTTATGTTTACATGTACTGTAAAATGTCTTTCTCTGTAAAAAGAATAACCATTGTATCTAATGGAATAAAGTATTTTGAATTTGAATTTGAATTTGAATTTGTGTTCGAATTCATAACATCGTCTTTATCTCACTTCACCTTTCCTTTAGTTCTTCAGTACTGTCATGTCGCCCCTTTTATTCTCTCCTCCAAAGCACTAAGTCCGGTTTTCTGTAGACTATCATCGTAGTTCATATCCCTTAGAGTTGGAGTCCATCCAGCGTGTCTTTGTCCACCCTCTGGAACAGGTCTTACGGTGGTTGCTGTGATCCTCCAGGCGGCATCTACGCCAAGGTATGAATTTCCACACCGTGTTAGTAAGCGTCAGCCCTAGAACCTTATGGATTTTTCACTTATACCATTATCTGGACCTAAGTACCTGGTTATGATTATTCCAAGACCTTGTTCGCTCTCTGCTGTATTTAATACTTAGCTGCTCTGTAAGGATAAGTATAAGTCCGATATGCGAAGCTTAGCTTCGCCCGGGCTATGCCAGTGAGGGGAGCCCGGCCTGTGTCGACTAATGTCGACTCGTTAACGTGCGTCAGCTGGTGCTGACTCGGCTCAGTCCTTACCCGCCGTGGTGCCCAGCCACAGCAGTAACCTCCAGGCGACAATTGCAACTTCTCGCGCCTGGGCGGAGCGCGAGCCACCGACCCCTCGGATAAGAGGCCGACACGTTACCACTGTACTAGCCCGGAGGCACTGCTCTGTTATAGAGGTCGAGGTTTACTTTCCCCGGACCTGACCACGCGGCATTCGCTGGTGTCGAATTCCACGTGAATAGGTTCTGGATGTTCCTCGTCGTTTATTATTGATTTTGTATTTTTGTGTCATCTGCAACCTGGGCCAATGCTTCACCCATCATTGTAATGCTAATAATAACAATTGTAGTAGTAATAACTATAATAGTAATAAAAATAATATTGATAGTAATAGTGCAAATGATAATGATAATGATAATTAT
>NC_061831.1:30051717-30056717 GCF_019202785.1 Penaeus chinensis
GGTCCACTGGGGGGTGGAGAGCCTTTGGTAGCTCTGACTTTGGTTGGTTCGGCTTTTCTCTCAGGCTTTTTCTTGGCTGGCCTTGCTGGCCTTGCCTGGGCAAGGTCAGCGTGATCTGGCTCTGGCTGCACAGATTCAGCCTGTTTTGGCTCTGCCTGTGAAGGCATGGCCTGGTTTGGAGTGGGGAGGAGAGTCTCGTCCCGGGGTGAGGGTGAGGCTGGTTTTTCTCTAGCCAGCTTTCTTCCCTTCAGGGCTGCGACAGTCTGGGTCATTGCCGTCATGGCGACCGAAACTGCCTTCTCGGCCTCCTCACTCGACCTCCCCAGGGCTGTTGCTACTGCTGTGACAACAGCAGTTAACAGGAGAGTCATATCGTCCTCGTCAAAGAGGAGATGATCATCTGTTGGGGAGGTTTTTGTGGTGCTCTTAGAAACTTTTTTCTTTAGTTTCTTTTTCTGCCTTTTCGCTTTTGTTCCTTCCCCAGACATGGGTGCCCGGTGGGGCAGGAACAAAGTCTGATCGGTTTTGAGCAACCTCTTGTCGCCTGAGGGCCGCCTTTTTCCTGACAGAGCAAGTCAGGCTCCAGGCATGATGCTTCTTGGCACAGTTGGGACATTTGGCTGTTGTGTCCCTCTTTTCCTCTTTGTATGCCTTGAGGCATACCTCTGTGTTGTGTGCCTTGCTACAGACACCACATTTAGGCTTGGCTGTACAGTTAGCCTTGTGGTGACCGTATTTCTGGCACTTGAAACACCGAAGTGGTTCTGGCACATACGTTCGAAGGTTGTAGGTGCCCCAGTTACCCAGATCAAGGGTAGTGGTTGGGGCACCTTTCATGGTCACCAGGACTTGCCTGGTTGGGGTCTTCCCCTTCGACATTCGGGAAGCCTGCACGACCTGTGGGTGTGAAGCGATCAGCTCCACATCGTACGAGACTGAGAAGCCAAGTAGCACCATCTTGGTTCTCTTTTCCTCGGGACTTAGTGGGGAAAGACTCACTTTTCTCCCATCAGTTAGCTCCTTCGTTTCCCGGAGGAAATTTAAGGTAGCTTGATCTTTGGGCATTATGATCATGCCCTGATCTCGGGCGACCCGGATCGACAACCGGATTTTCTGTTGCAACTCCAATGCCCTGACCAATTGGTAGGCATTGTCGAAGCCTTCGGGTTTAGCTGGCACTTTGAACTGGGTGAAGCGTTTAGGGGGTCCCGACTCTTCATCAGAGTCGGTATCCGGCCTCGGACGCTTCGGCCCGCCCTTTCGGCTTTCGGGCTTGTTTGAGGAGGCAGGAGCTGATGCGGCTGGTTCAGCCTGCTCTCCCCTCTCAGTCGGGGAGGCCGTCTGTGAACTCAGGGGCCTCCCTGGCTTAGCTGCTGGCCTGGAGAGGCCAGCTCGCGAGTCAAGATCTTTGACTATTCGGTGGACAGACCCATTGGCTTCGGTCTTGTCCACCTTAGCAGCAGGGGTGACAGTGTCATCCTGTGCTTGGGGCTTCCTTTTGCCACCGGAAGGCACATATTCCTTCATGGTGACTACCGTGGTCTGGGCCTTGCGCGGTTCGTCAACTGTAAGTTCAGTCTGTGGGGGGTGTTTGATTATTTTTTCCATGAATTGGTAAGTGCTTCATCCTCTCACGCCCCCACCCACCACGGAGTCCAACAAGGGGAAGCTGAGTGTCAGAACCAGTGTCTAACAGCAACAGGAGTGATGAGAGGATATACGCAGCCAATAGCCATTGTGACGGCACTCACGGACCATTGTGAGTGCCAATGGCGGCATGACTGCTTGACCCTAGCCTCCCGGGGGAGACCAGCCGATTGACCGTGACCGGGCCGGGATCAGGCCGCCTGTCTTGCTGGAATAGAGGACCAAAGAGGCGTGTTGCTAGCCGCAGGGCGTACTCGTTCACGGCATCGCTCAACCTCCAGGACTCCCGTCTCCACAGCGCACAAGGCTGCCACGCACGGCAAACGCGTGGGTAGGTGTAAACCCCTGGGGAGAGACCAGAGGGGATGCCCTTCCACCTACGAGACATCATTGTTTGGAGCCCTTTTGCTCAGCCCTCTGAGGCAGCCACCCAAAGGTTGCTTCACCGCAGTGAGGGAAGAGGAGTCTTGCACTTTTACCAGGCAGTTCCTTTCATCCCTCTGAAGCAACCACCCAAAGGTTGTTTCACCTCAGTGAGGAAGGAAAGGACCTGTGTCTTTTCAAAGTAGTTCCCCCTTCCCTCTAAAACAGCCACCCAAAGGCTGTTTCACCTCAGTGAGGGAAGGGAGGTTTTGCGTTCTTGTCAGGCACTTCCTTTCGTTCCCCTGAAGCAACCACCCAAAGGTTGTTTCACCTCAGTGAGGAAGGAAAGGACCTGTGTCTTTTCGAAGTAGTTCACCCTTCCCTCTAAAACAGCCACCCAAAGGCTGTTTCACCTCAGTGAGGGAAGGGAGGTTTTGCGTTCTTGCCAGGCAGTTCCTTACATTCCTCTGAAGCAACCACCCAAAGGTTGTTTCACCTCAGTGAGGAAGGAAAGGACCTGTGTCTTTTCAAAGTGTTTCCCCCTTCCCTCTGAAGCAGCCATCCAAAGGCTGTTTCACCTCAGTGAGGGAAGGGGGGTTTTGTCCTTTTTGTCAGCTGGTTCCTTTCATCCCTCTGAAGCAACCATCCAAAGGTTGTTTCACCTCAGTGAGGGGGGGCGGTACTCGAAAACCATTCCGGACGTCTAGACGGGAGCGGTCGCCTGTGTGAAGGGCAGGGCCACAAACCGACCGAGAAGCGGGGCGGCACGGGGAATGGTTACCCCGGCGGCCCCCGGCCGGCTGCGTGGCGCGAGCCCGCGACCTTTGCCGTGCCCGGGGGAGGGAGGGAGGGAGAGAGAGAGAGAGAGAGAGAGAGAGAGAGAGAGAGAGAGAGAGAGAGAGAGAGAGAGAGAGAGAGAGAGAGAGAGAGAGAGAGAGAGGAAGGGAGTGAGAGAATGAGAGCGAGAGAGCGAGCGAAAGCCTAATAAAGACCGACAGAGAGAAAGAGCGGTAGAAACCATCCGCGATAGGCGAGTAGATCCTCCGCCACGTACGCGACGAGGACGTGGGGTCAAAGAGCTGCAAATGATCCGCGAAGACGTAGCGGCCGTGAGGTCAGGGAAGAAGGCGGTCAGGCGAGACGCAGGAGAGGGCTTCACTCTGTTCTTACGACGACGATGATGACGAAGACGACGATAATGAGGATGACGACGACGATGATGATGATAACGATGACGACGATAACGACGAGGATGACGAGGATGAAAGCGATGGCTTCCTTTGCAAAGACGACTTAATGATGAAGAAGTTCAAGGAGGTACTAGAGAGAATTGTGCTCATAATAACTGACATTCAAGTTCTTTTTGCCATAATGTTCCTTGATTTATTAAGTTATAAGATGTAAGAGATAAGATAGAATAAGATAAGAAAAGAAATAAAAAAATAAGATATAAAAAATAATAAGAGATAGCATAAGATAAAAGATAGGATAAGAAAGATAAGATGAAAGATAAGAAAGAAGATATAAAAAATAATATATAAGATAATACAATATGGAATAAGATATAAAACAGGATAAGATAATAAGGGTCTGGTCGAAAGCGAGTATTTTAAGAACTTCCGTTTCCGCGAAATCATCATGCTATGATAGAGTCTTTATCGCTGTAATCTAAACATTTAGTGGACATTTTGTATTTCCCGGGAAACTAACTGTTCGTGTGAAGGGCTTCGTTAGACATGGTTATTGCAGTCTCGAGTACGTATGTAATATGAGGCGCCGTCAGCTTAACTTTCAGAAGCAGATAGATTATTCATGAATTCATAGCACTGAGTAAAGGATACAGTTCGCAGGGAGAGGAAGAGTGAGGACGCCAAAGGTCGTACTCAGCTCGAGGGAAGTCTGAAAGAGAGAGAGAGAGAGAGAGAGGGTTGGGGGTGGGGTGGGGGGGCAGAGAGAAAGAGAGAGAGAGAGAGAGAGAGGGTTGGGGGTGGGGTGGGAGAGAGAGAGAATTTAATTTAATAATTCAAGTTCACTTAATACCTCAAGAGCAGTAGTATTCCCATGTATTTTTTTCTTTCATCGGGTGAAATCGAAGGAAGTTTCGAAATATCTGAAAACATTCAAAGGCGATTATTAAAAAAAAAAAAAAAAAAAAAAATATATATATATCACTATGTGTAATCCTACTCGAAAAGAGTCATAAAAAGAAACAGCGAGTGTGTCGCGATCACGATTTGCGGTCTTCAGCACCACCTGAGCCCTTCTAAGGCTCCCTGCAGGAGGCAGGAGGCCGCCTGAAGCGATCTCTGTTTGGGTCGTTCGTTTATGAGGCGCATGAAGGAAGCTATTTACTTTGATATTATACATGATGGAACGTTTGGGAAAGTCAGAAGCCTTTGCTTTTGGCAGTTCTTCGAATGCTACCGATGCATTCTACATTAATATAATTACAAACACACTTATGAACACACACACACACACACACACACACACACACACACACACACACACACACACACACACACATATAGGTGTGTGAGCGTGTTTTGAGTCAGTGTAATGCATTTGGTCCTTTCCTTTTCTGTACTACATTTGGCACGTGACAGAGGAAGAAATGTCAGTCGATTAACGATGGCGATGTGTGCCACTTGCAAAAAAGTCAAGCAACACGGCTTCGTCCTCGGCGCCTCGGCCTTGAGTGCCAGCGAGTGCCAACCGGGCTTCGTCCTAATAGGCGAGGAAGAGGTACTGGCACGGCCTCTGATGTGCAGCGGAAACGTGCCTCACGTCGTTCGCCAAAGCAGTGCGCCCTGTATTTAAATCGCCTAAATGAATAAATCCCTTCTTGAAATGGATTTCGGACAAGCGTGTGTGGCTCATCTGTGCCCACGCGCGTGTCATAGGAGCGGAAAGCAGAAACCCGTACTCACTATGCAAATCCCGAAATACCTACTGATAGCCGGCATCACATACACGATTGTATTACGCTG
>NC_061831.1:30094217-30096717 GCF_019202785.1 Penaeus chinensis
GCTGGCACATGGCACTGAACAACATCCCGATGTGTCTCTCTCATTATTATTAAGAATTTAAAACTCATTCAAAGCGTAAGTGTTCTTAACATTTATAATTGTATACTATTAAAATGATGTTTAGTCAAAATTTACTAGAATGTGCATACAATTACTCAGATCATGTATAATAACATAAATGCTATACGTAATTTGTTTGTTTGCAAGATATATTTGTTCTTTTAAGAAATGACTTATTTAGATTTATAACTTTATATTGTTTTATCATTCCTAAACTAGAATATTGTTTCTTTTCTAGGAATGGGTTTATTTTTTTGTTTATTTTTTGTTTATTTTATTAGTTTATGTTTTTGTTTTGTTTTGATGGTTTTGCTGAAGATTGGATTTATTTGTTCCTGGTGCTGTGCACAAGATGAAAGAAAATATCTTTTGGGAGCCCAGGTAATGGATGAAGAAAAAGAAAGAAGATAGCTGAGAAGACCAACTAGTGAGAAGTTGGAGTAGCTGGACATTTTGGTAAATGTATGTTTATATTATTGTAAAAGTGTAATGATTTATGATTCATAATGTCAACTAAAATTTGTAAGCTTATTAAGTGTTTTGATATTACCCCTTCTCTCAGTTACCGCTAAGGTTGAAATTAGATCATAAATACCCTGTATGATGATTCATCTTTTTTGGTGTGGGTTCTAAAGATAAATATTGGAGAAACCACACCTTGGAAATAACAGATAGTGCCCATCTGGATAAAATATTTGAGTGGTTCTCAGAGAGGGCACTACACTCAGAGGTAGGCTAGTTCTTATAGATTTACCCAAATGTTCAAGTGTTGTATGTTTGAATCATCGTGTAGATGATTCAATATAACTAGTATCACATATACAATATATACAGATATATACAATATTTGAACATAGTTTTAGGGCAGAGACACTCTCTTCTTAAAGGAGTTAGTATTATGAGTTAACAAAAACAATGTTGAAACTGGTTTGTGGGAACGAATGTTTTAGTATCTTACGTAATTGTTTACGAATGGTGAAGCTTACCAGTACAAGATACGGCAATTTTATGCACTTAGGGAGCAGTGTTAATTTTTGTGTAAGGGCATAGTTAATTCTCTAAGAATAATCTAAGAGTTTTGTAAGATACGTCAGAGTATCCAGTGTTTTTTAAATCATTAATTGAGAACTTAATTTCGTTATCAACCTGGATCCAAGTGGAACATATGTTAAATGTTCAGCTGGTTAGAGTGTGTGTCTGTGTAAAAGTATATATATACACACAAACGCCCGCGTGTGTATGCTTGTGTGTGTGTGTGTGTGTGTGTGTGTGTGTGTGTGTGTGTGTGTGTGTGTGTGTGTGTGACTGTGTGTGTGTGTGTGACATTCAGTATCTATTTAAAGACAGGCCCGGGCAGCTGGTTGACCTGACCTTACTCCAGAATAACAGGAAGCGCCTCGAGGGAAACACCCGGCGCCCTGGTCAAAGGATAAGGGAAGAGTGACCCAGCCTGTCCCAGAAAAGGGCAGAAACAGTCCGGCCCTGGAGCTGCACACACACCTTCCCTCTCCTCCCGTAGAAGCTGACGCCGTCTTCGCCACAAGCTACCCATTTCTACTACGTGTCTGTTTCACAATAAAGCTGTTAAACAGATTCTGAGTTTTCCTCTGGACCTGCCAGATAATATAGTGGTTTCTTGTATAATTGAATGAGAGACCATTATAGCTGGTGTTCAGGGTGGTAAGGATAAGTCCGATATGCGAAGCTGAGCTTCGCCCGGGCTATGCCAATGAGGGGAGCCCGGCCTGTGTCGACTAATGCCGACTCGCTAACGTGTGTCAGCTGGTGCTGACTCGTCTTAGTCCTTACCCGCCGTGGTGCCCTCAGGGTGGTAGAACTCGCGGAGGCAGGAACGTGAGTTCTACCACCCTGAGGGCACCACGAGATGCACCCTTGTTACGGCTGCATCAACCATGGGTCCCGGCATAGCTCCCACGATGTACAATGTAGCGTCAAAATTCTCAGGCTCTAACGTCTCTGTTGACCAATTCTTCGCAGATGTGGAAGACACAGTAATCCATTCAGGGGTTAGGCGGGAGTCTGAGCATTTTGCGACATCGTGCCTCGTGGCGACTGGAATGCGCCTTAACCACGAAATTCCCAGAGTGGTGGAAGGGCTTGATTCTTTTAACCATTTGCCGGATGATCATTTTTTTTCCTCTGGACCTGCCACATAATATAGTGGTTTCTTGTATAATTGAATGAGAGATCATTATAATGTGTCTGTGTGTGTGTTTTTGTGTGTGTTTTTGTGTTTGTTTTTTTTTTGTTTTTTTTTTTTTTGCGTGTGTGTGTGTGTGTGTGTATGTCTGTATGTATATATTTCATATGGATACATCCAGGGCTAACTACCTGAACGCGACCTGCGGAAACCGCGGCCGTCCTGCAGATGCCAAAGGCTGAAATTCCCTCTTCATAAATCGGACTTTTAACGACGAAA
>NC_061831.1:30106717-30109217 GCF_019202785.1 Penaeus chinensis
ACACATACATATATATATATATATATATATATATATATGTATATTCATGTTATGTCTCTATACAGACAAAGGAAGAGAGAAAGAGCGAGAGTGAAACAGCGAGGAGTCATATGGAGGGGAAACGTATTTTTTTGGAGGCAGAAAAACGGATTAAAGAAAGCAAGACGAAAAAAAAAAAAAAAAAAAAAAAAAAAAAAAAAAAACAGAAATAAGTTTAAATCCTCAAAGTTAAATGAAATGAGGCTCTGCGTGGGCGCGGAATGAGACACAATTTAATTTGTCTCTGTGGAGGTGTGTTCCCTACACGTGTATGTGGGGCTGTGGGAGGGGGGGGGGGGGGGAGATTTAATTCCATCCTATTCTCTCGTAGTTTTGTTGCTCTGCCCTTCTAGGGATCATCATTATTACTACTTTTATTGTGTTGTTCATAGTGTTATTATTATCATTATTATCATCATTATTATTAGTAGTAGTACCACTACTACTATTACTGTTAATATTGTTATCGTTACTATTTTTTTTATTACTACTATTGTTGTTGTTATTGTAATCATCATCATCATTATTATTATTATTATTATTATTATTATTATTATTATTATTATTATTATTATTATTATTATTATTATTATTATTATTTTTATTATCATAACTATTATCACTACCATCATCTTCATTGTCATCATTATCATATGTAGTAGTAGTAGTAGTATTATTCTTATGTTTTATAATTTTTTTTATAGTATTATTATTATCCTTGTTATCATTATCACTACTACTAATATTATCATCTTTATTAGTGTCATTATCATTATTATCGTCATTATCATTATTATCGTCATTATCATTATTATCACTATTATTATTATTATTATCATTATTATTATTATTGTTATTATTATTATTATCATAATTATTATTATCATTATCATTATTATTATTATTATTATTATTATTATTATTATTATTATTATTATTATTATTATTATTATTATTATTATTATCATTATTATTATTATTATTATTATTATTATTATTATTATTTTCATTACTATTATTACTTTTATTAATATCATGATTATGATGATTTTTGTTATCATTATCATTATTATTATAATTATTGTTATTGTGATCATTGTCATTTTCATTGTTATTATTGCTTAGATTATTAGTATTAGTATCATTATCATTACTATTATTTTTACTATAATCATTATCATTATTATTATTATTATTATTATTATTATTAATATTGTTATCATTTTCAATGTCATTATCATCATCATTATTATTGTTGTTATTTTTCATTATTATCATTATCATTATTATCATTATTATCATTCTCTCTCTTCGTTTACTGCGCATTTTCTCCTGCGCAGGGACATCAGCACAACAGTTATGAAACGTCGCCCTTGCTCTTGCGCCAGAAAATGAATCCTCTTTCTCTTCCTCCGGATATCGAGTGCGCGGCCGGCGCGAGGGCACCTTCGGCGGCTGCGGCCCCGCGGGTGCGAGGGGCGCCGCAGCCTCGCACGCGCGGCAACCGGAGCCTCACTCACGACGCGGCGGCAGGACGTTCGAGGCTGCGGAGCCGCCTGCCGACTGACGGCGAATCTTCTGGGAATCGCAGTTTTCCAAAGGTTTCTGGGATCTCGAAGCGCGGACCTTGGCCACAGTCCTTTCAAAGTGCCATTCGTCACAACCGTTCCCAGCAAACCCATTCCCATCTACTTTTCCCAGTTATTTCCCACATTAATTCCCCACAGCCCTTGCCCTCATCCATTGCCATTCTCTCTTCCCACACTCATATCCATTCGCTCTTCCCACAGTCAGATCCCGCACTCATTCCCCATTAGCCTTTCCCACATCCATTCCCCGCAGCCCCTTCCCTACAACCCACTCACACTCTCTCCCCACAGCCATTTCCCACACTCATTCCCTGCTCTCCTCTCCCACACAAGTGCCTAACGCGACGGGCAATGGCGACGCGTTGGTCTTCTTGAACCTCCTTAATTAGGCAAAACGCTAATTAGCCTCGCTTAATTACGCTTCGTGGGATCTCCTTACGCTCAGCGCCGATTTGCTTTGGCGATCGAGTGGCAGAAACTCTCGAGAAGCGGACAGCTCGGGAAGGCCATTCACGCGGCCGACCCGAGGTTTGGCGAACGAGAGGGCGCTGCAGTTGTGCAGCTATCGAATAACTGTAGTTATTGATCTATTTATTTGTTTATTCAGTATTATTATTATTATTATTATTATTATCATTACTATTACTGTTATTGTTGTTTTGTTATTGTTATTATTATTATTTTATTATTACTATTATTATTATTGTTATTGTTATTAACATTATCATTATTATTATTATTATTATTATTATTATTATTATTATTATTATTATTATTATTATTATTATTATTATTATTATTATTATTATCATTATTATTATTATGGCTGTTTTGTTGCTGTTGTTGTTATTATACTTTTTATTATTATTGCG
>NC_061831.1:30141717-30144217 GCF_019202785.1 Penaeus chinensis
ATATATATAATAAATATATATATATATAAATATAAGAATATAATTATAATTTTTTGGTGTGTGTGTTTTGTGTGTGGGGTGTGTTGTGTGTGTGTATATAATAATATATATAATAATAATATATAAATATAAATTTTAAATATACACATTTATATATATCCCCATTTCCTGCGGTCTCCTCTGTGCTCTGTCTCTCTCTCATCTCTCTCTCTCCTCTCTCCTCTCTCAAAAAATCTCTCTCTCTCTCTTTCAATTCACACTTTCCCCTCCTCCCTCACTACCCACCCCTTCTCTCTCTCTCTCACTATCTCTCTCTCTCTCTCTCTCTCTCTCTCTCTTCTCCTCGGGTTCCCTCCTTTCTCTCTCTCTCTCTCCTCTCTCTCTCTCTGTCTCTCTCTCACCTGTGTGTGTGGGTGTGTCTGGTCTCTCTCAAAACCCCTCTCTCTCTCTCCTCTCTCCTCTCCCCAAACTCTCTCTCTCCTCTCACTCACCGCTCGTGCTCTGTCTCTCTCTCTCTCCCCTCTCTCTCTCTCTTCTCTCCCCCCCCCCCTCTCTCTCTCTCGCTCGCTCCTTTTGTCCCCCTCCCCGCTCTCCACCTTTCTCCTCTCTCCCCTCTCGCGGGATTTTGTGTCTCTGTCTCTCTCTCTAACTCCTCGCTCTCCCACTCTTTCTCTCTCTCTCTCTTTTTTTTTTCTCTCTCCTCTCACTTTCCTCTCTTCACTTTTTTCTCTCTCTCTCTCTCACTACCCCCCCCCCTTCCCCTCTCTCTCTGTGTGTCCCCTGTCCTCCTCACTACCTCTCTTCTCGCTTCCCCCTCTCTCTCTCTCTCCTCTCTCTCCCTCCTCTCTCCTCTCTCGCTCCTCTCTCTCCTCTCTCCCTCCCTCTCTTTCTCTCTCTCTCTCCCCCTCCCTCTCCCTCTATCCTCTCTCCTCTCAATCTCTCTTTCTCTTTTTGCTCGCACTCTCTCTCTCTTCCCAAACTCTCTTCTCTCTTGCTCCACTCTCTCTCCCCCCTCTCCCCTCCTCTCATCTCTCTCTCTCCTCTTTCTCTCTGCTCGCACACACTCTCTCTCTCTCTCTCTCACTCTCTCTCTCTCCCTCACCACTCTCTTCCCTCCCCCTCCCTCTCTCATCTGTCTCTCTTTCTCTCTCTCCTTCTTCCTTCTCTCCCCACCCATCTCCATCTCTCTCTTCTCACTCACATATTCCTCTCATCTCTCTCTCCTCACTATCCTTGTTCCCCCCCCTCTCTTCCCTCTCTGTTTCTGTCTCTCTCCTTTTCTCTCCTCCTCTCCCTCTCTTTCACTCTGTGCTCT
Source organism: Penaeus chinensis (assembly GCF_019202785.1). Lineage (NCBI taxonomy): Eukaryota > Metazoa > Arthropoda > Malacostraca > Decapoda > Penaeidae > Penaeus > Penaeus chinensis. The sequence goes on from NC_061831.1 coordinate 30,143,033, forward strand.
GCCTCTCTCTCTCGCTCTCTCTTCTCTCCCCTCTCCCCTCTCTCTCTCTCCTCTATTCTCTCTCTCTCTCTCTCTCCTAATCTCTCTCTCTCTCCTCTCTCTCCTCCTCTCTCTCTCTCCTCTTTCTCACCTCTCCTCTCCTCTCTCTCACTCTCTCTCTCTCCTCGTCTCTGTCCTCTCTCTCTCTCTCTCTCACTCTCTCTCTCTCTCTCTCTCCTTTCTCTCCCTCTGCTCTCTCTCTCTCTCTCTCTCTCCTCCTCGTCTCTTTCTCTCTCTCCTCTCTCCCCCTCTCTCTCTCTCTCCCTCTTCTCTCACTCTCTCTCTCCTTCTCCCCTCTCCCTCCTCACCTTCTCTCTTTTTCCCCTTTTCTCCCCTCTCTCTCTCCCCTCTCATCTCTTTCTCTACTTCCTCCATCTCTCCTTTTTCCCCTCTCTCTCTCTCCTCTTCGTCTCTCTCTCTCTCTCTCCTCTCACTCCTCCTCCCTCTCCGCTCTCCCCTTCCCCTCCTTTCTCTCTCCCTTTTCCCCTCCTCTCTCCTCTCCCTCTCCTCTCCCTCCTCTCCTCTCTCTCTCCTCTCTCTTTTCTCACCCCTTCCCCCTCCTTTCTCTTCCCCTTCTCTCTTCTCGCTCTCTCCCCCTCCCCCTCCTCCTCCTCTCTCACCCCTCACCCTCTCTCTCTCCCCTCTCTCTCTCTCTCTTTTCTCTCATCTCTCCTCTCTCTCTCCTCTCTTCTCTCCTCTTCCATCTCTCTCCCACTCTCAACTCTCTCTCTCTCTCTCCCCCTCTCTCCCCCCTCCTCTCCCTCCTCTCTGCCCTCTCTCCTCTCTCTCTCTCTCCCCTTCCCCCTCTCCCTTCCTCTCCCCCCTTAAAAAAATTTTTCATCCTTCTAAACTCCCTTCCTCGCTCTCTCTCACTCTAAACTCTCTTTTCCCCTCTCTCACTTGCTTTCTCTATCCCCAATCTTCCTTCTCCGGTCCCCCCCACCTTCGACCCGCTCTCCCCTCCCCCTCTCTCTCTCTCCTCTCTCCTCTTCCCCTCCCCACTCCCTCCTCTCGCTCTCCCCCTCCCTCTTCTCTCTTTTCTCTTCTTTCTCTTTTTTCCCCTCCCCCCTTCCTCTCTCTCTCACTCTCACTCTCTCTCCCCCTCTCCCTCTTCTCTCACTTCTCGCTCTCTCTCTCTCCTCCTCC
>NC_061831.1:30149217-30151717 GCF_019202785.1 Penaeus chinensis
GAGAGAGAAAAAAAAAAACGATAAGAATGAATGAAACAAGAGAAATAATAAAGGAACCAAGGGAAAAGGAGAATGCAAAGGGAGAAGCGGAAAGAACGGAGAAGGAAGAGGAGGGGAAGAGACTGCGATTAAGAATGCGAAAGGAGGGAGCGAGCGAGAGAGAGAGAGAGAGAGAGAGAGAGAGAGAGAGAGAGAGAGAGAGAGAGAGAGAGAGAGAGAGAGAGAGAGAGAGAGAGAGAGAGTTTAAGTTTTATAAAGTTATAAAGTTTAGTTTTGATACCATTTATTACAATGGATATTCTTATTGTGACATACTGTCTGTTTCATTTTGCTTCTAAGCTATCCCCTGTGTGCAAGGAATGGCCGGGATTACCATCCACTGGCGGCGAGGGATTCGAACGCAGGTCAGCAGGATTGCTAGACGAGATCGCTACCGCTGCACCACACAGAGAGAGAGAGAAAGCGAGAGAGCGAGAGAGAGAGATAAAAAAAAATAGAGAAAGGAAAAAAAGAGCGAGAGAAAGTGAGAGAGAGAAAATAATAATAATAATAATAATAATAATAATAATAATAATAATAATTATGATCTTTATTTCCAATTTCCATAGGTTATTATTTAAAATAGTGCTTAAAAATAGTATAAAAGTACATCCAGTAATGCAATAGTACATAAAATGATACAATAGGATATATGATAATACAGCAGTATATAGATTAATACAATAGTACATGATAAATAATACAGCAGTGCAGTAGGCAATACAATTTAAAAAATAATGTAAATCTTGTAGACATAAAAATATCAATCATATTGGATCATTCATGCTATTGATATCACAGATATTATCACATCATCTTGAGAACTATCTTTGTCTGTGCAGAAGATATTGTTTTAACCTATCTTTAAAAACAGGAAGGGAGCCTGTATTCTTGACCTGGAATGGAATCATGTTCTAGACTCGTGGGCCTCTCGCCATTAACTCTTTTGTACTAGAGTATTTGTTCTTACAAACGGCCGATTACACATGGAGATCAGTTCAGGCGAGCGCATAATCATCTCGCTAAGGTGATTAAAGGCTAACTCAAATAACTGCAGGGACACGTGGAAGATCATCCATTCAATTCTGAACAGAAATGATATATCTCAGAATCAAGCGATAGAAGTAGAGGAAGGTCAGTCTCGAGATTCTACTCAAATTTCTCACTATATCAATTATCATTTCATTAATGTTGCACTTACCTTAATTAACAATGTCACGCATCCATTCCATAGTTTCATGAATTTCGTGACACAAGGCTATCTTTAAATCACGTAACCGAATCCAAACTCTCCGAGGTAGTAAATCAACTGAACAATTCTTCCCCCGGTTATGATAGCATCACAGCACCAATAATTAAATCCACTTTGCCCGCCATTTCCCGTCCCCTGCTCCACTTGTGCAACACTTCACTTACTACGGGTATATACCCAAACAAACTGAAAACAAAAGTTACTCCAGTTCACAAATCTGGTTGCAAAACCAATTTTCATCACTACAGTTCAGTATCAGATTGCCAACTTTAGATTTAGAAGGAAAAAAATCAACAGAAATGGCTGTTATGTATTTTACAAACTATATCTACAAGGCCTTTGATAACGAATTCACTATTGCTGTATGTCTAGATTTATGGAAAGCTTTTGATCACCCAATACTGTTCTCAAAACTATCTCATTATGGTGTCAGGGGCACTACAAACCGCTTGTGTCATTCATATCTGTCAAACAGAAATCAATTTGTTCCATATAATGGATCCAATCCAGATTGCTTCCATGATTTCATGGTGTACCTCAAAGGTCACTGTTAGGGCCTCTTCTTCTGATCTTCAATGATTTTGTGAAAACATCCTCGTATCTGAAATTCATCTTATATGCTGATGACAGTAACCTCTATGCTTCAGGTAACGATATTAATCAACTCAACTGTAACATCCATAGAGAACTCAACACTATCAATAAATGGATTTCTTCCAACAAACTGACGCTTAACATCGTTAAATCCCATTATGTCATATTTAATCGTAAAAAGAAACTTCCCTCTTCACTTTTGCCGGTAATATTAGAACATAAACTCTTGTCAAGGAAAACCGAAACTATTTTTTTTGGAGTAATGATTGACGAACAGTATTCGTTAAAAAAATGATGATAAAAAAACAAAAACAAACAGTGTGGTATCTTGTACCATACGCCTGATTTTCTCACAATAAATGCCCGTAAATCCATATATTTTTCATTAGTCTATCCATATCTAACATACTGAATGGTGAAAAACCTACAATGTAAAACTACCATAGTATCTAACATACTGCAACACTGTCTAGGGAGCTGCCAATGAAACCACGCTAAATTCCGTTACAACTGCCCCCAAAAAAAACGAGTAATCCGAACAATTGCTGGATTAGACAACTATGACCATACCAACAGTGCAGTGCTGAGAGATATAAGTACCTACTTTTGTGCTCT
>NC_061831.1:30206717-30211717 GCF_019202785.1 Penaeus chinensis
ATTCGTGGTCGAAACTCTGTTGAGTGAAAACCGTATGAAAACGCAGCAGCAATAAATAAAAAATCTTGTGCCACAGGAGCTACCCTGGAGCCTGGGGCCTCTCGTCTCGCAGGATATTATTGCTTCTGAAGTTAAATAAAGTAAATTAAATAAAGTAAAACCTGTAATTACAGAACATCTATTGTGCTTTGCCAGCACCTTCAGTGCTTTTGTTTTGCAGGTAACACGAGGCTACAGTAGCAGTAGTCAGCACCCCAGGGAGGGTAGGGAGGCCCAGTAGTCTGGGGCGTCATTTGGGCGCACTTTTTCTTTGGTCCTGATTTCTTTTCATCTTAATGTGACTTTCCTGAGCCTACCGGAGTTCCTCGGAACTCCCGTATTCGCTTGGGGGGTGGGCATTGAATTACCGTCCTTTGCTTAGGCAAGTTCGGCGGTAAGGAAGTGTCCCACACATAACTCGATCCCTCTGTGGTACTGGAGAACGCAACCAGGCTTCCACTGTGGGGGTAGAGGACGAAAAACTGCCTTACTCTCTTAGCTATTGCTGTTAGGTTGATAACAAAAGTTAAGAGGTTTTTAGTCCCTTCAGGACTACGTTTTTGAGGAAAGGGGTCGGACCTGGTCCGATACCCAGTATGAGTGATACCCCGGCTACCCCTTCTCCTCCTCAAGAAGGAGGGGCGACTCATGACCATTCTATGACTAATTCGACCATGAACGGAACCCCCACTAATGACAAGACGAGACGACCACTTTTCACAATCCCCACCCAGAATGCAAGGTTCGCGAATGTAAAATGCGTGAATGAAAATCAGTCGCTTTTGAACGTGAACCCCTTTATCATCAAAAAGGTCCTTGATGGTCAAGTGGACGGCGACTTTGATTTTGTCAAAAAATTGCGAGATGGAAGCCTCCTTGTTAAAGTACAATACAACTCCCAGATTAAGGATTTACTTAAGCTGACGCAAATTCATGATCTTCGAGTTAAAGTAACTATCCCTATTGGCCCAAATACCTGTAAGGGAGTAATCTTTCACAGGGATTTGAGGACGATGGATGAAAGTGAAATTCTTGAGAGCATGAAGGACCAAGACGTATTGGACGTTCATTGTATGACCAAGAAGGACGGGAATGTACGAACGAAAACTGTGTTTTTTTACCTTTGCTTTGAATAAAATCCCTGAATATGTCAATGTCGGTTATGAACGTGTTCAAGTAAGACCTTACGTCCAAAAGCCAATGCATTGTAATAGATGCCAAAAATTCAGACACACCTCATTAAGATGTATTGACAAAGATTCATCTAAATTTGTTTGCCGTAAATGTGCTGAAGCCCATGACACCATCACATGTACTAGCAAAATTTCTAAATGTGCTAACTGTGAAGGTCCCCATCATTCAGGATCTGCCAAGTGCAGCATCCTGAAGAAGGAGACTGAAACATTGGCATATATGAGAAAGCATGAAGTTAGTTATACTGAAGCTAAGAGGAAAATGGAAAGTTTGACACACAAACCTGATACTTCCTATGCTGCAGCAGTAACTAGCAACACCCCTAGTGCAAGTGATGTCAGTCAGCAGCTTGCAGCCAAGGATAAAGAAATTGCTGAACTTAAACAAACGGTTAAGGAATTGAACATTAAAGTTTATCAGTTGACCAAATTGGTCGATCAAATGGCTGCATCAACCCAGCCAAAACATCTGAAGGAAGCTGATACTGAATCACAGTCCGGAGCGCACCTTCCCGTCCGGGCTACTCCTGTGAGGACTTCGTCTGACTCGCGATCGGTTTCTCGAGAGAGAAGCAGGTCGCAGTCTGTCAGTCGTCTCCCTCGCCAGGAGGTGCAGGACATGGAGGCTTCTGTCTCCAAACTATCCCGTGAGAGGTCCCCGGGAAGCGAGGGAGAGGAGGCGCTTCCCTTCCATAAAAAGAAAATTAAAACTGGTGGACAAGGCACTTCCAAACCCCATAAAACGTAATCATCGCGTCAACCATTATACAATGGAACTGTCGAAGTATTAGATCTAAAGTAAATGACCTTAAATTATTAGCCTCGTCCTATGCTCCCGATATTATAGTTCTCCAAGAAACTCATTTGACAAACCTCGTCTCTGACGAGGTCGTATCGCTCAGGAACTACCATTTATGTCGGAAGGATCGTGAGGGTAGGGGTGGAGGCGGAGTCGCCATGTAAATCCACCAAAGCCTCCCTTTTACAGAAGTGACTATTGATTCTACTTTGGAGTTTGTCGCATGCAAAGTAAAACTTAATGGCACGTATCTGGCTATATGTTCAATTTATTGTCCGCCTGATAAAGTGATAATCTATGATGAGCTCTTTGCTCTTTAGGAACGTCTGCCACAAAATAAAGTAATTTTAGGTGATTTTAATGCTCATCATACGTTATGGGGTTCCCTACGGGTGGATGGTAGAGATGAACAAGTAGTTAAGCTGATTAACGAGTCCGATTTAGTCCTTCTTAATGATGGTAGTCCCACGCGGGTGGACGATAATACCGGGAATTTGAGCTTTATAGACTTATCACTGGTCTCTTCATCAGTAGCAGCCAAGTGCCTGTGGCACACCATTGACGACTCGTTGGGAAGCGATCATCTTCCTATTTTGATCAAATATTCATGCGACACAGTGAGAACGCCTTCAGCGCCTAAATTTAACATAAAAAGAGCAGACTGGGTCGCCTTCACAAGGAGCGTCAAGCTCGAACTTGTTGGAGAAACCATTGATGATAAAGTAAACAATATTCAGAATTCGATTATAGAAGCAGCTTTGCTATCCATTCCTAAAACTTCGACAGATAGCGTTAAGCATAGAGTTCCAGATTGCCGCAGGGCGCTGTGCCGACGCATTAAGGCCTACAGGCTTTTCCAAAATAACATCACAAATGAGAACTTTTGCAATTACAAACAAGCAAGAGCTAGGGCTCGTAGAGTAACTAGACAAGCAAAAAGAGACTCCTGGCGAAGCTTTGTCTCTACAATTAACAGCAATACCAAAATATCAGAGGTTTGGTCCACAATCAATAAAATCAATAAGAAAAAATCATCCATCAAAATTAAAAACATAATTGAAGAGGGCAAAAATATCGATTCACCTAGAGACATTGCTAATGCACTCGCCAGGCAGTTCTCTCATACTAGCAGCTTAGCAAACTACCATCACGCATTCCTGCCCATCAAGGAAGCGGCTGAGCTGCAACCAATTCACTTTGCCACAGGAGATGACTTTGATTACAATAAAGATCTTACAATGGATGAGCTTGTCCGAGCCCTAGAAGCCTGTAGAGGAACATCCCCAGGCCCCGATGAGATTCGATATGAGATGATAAAGCATCTTAATCATGATGACATGATTAAGTTGCTAGAAGTGTACAATGAAATTTGGAAAAGCCACACTTTTCCAAACTCATGGCACTTCGCCCACATCATTCCCATATTGAAAGGAGGGGGTAATCCCAGACTTGCCATCTCTTACCGCCCAATTGCGTTGACAAGTTGCTTATGCAAGGTCATGGAACGAATTGTTAACAGTAGGCTATTGCATTTTTTAAATTCCAGTAATTTACTAGTTGACGAGCAGTGCGGTTTCCGAAAGGGACGCCAAACTCTCGATCAACTAGTAAAGCTGGACAGTCATATTCAAGAGGCAATTGCCAAAAAAGATTTTTTGATTTCAGTATTTTTAGATATAGAAAAAGCCTACGACATGACATGGCGATATGGCCTACTCAGAAAACTTTATGCTTTCGGATTACATGGAAACTTGCCTTGTTTTATTCAAAATTTCATTTCTGACAGAACTTTTTCTGTCAAATTATTTTCTGACAATGTCACTTTTTCGGACATTTTTGTCCAGGCAAACGGGGTCCCACAAGGAAGTGTCTTGTCACCAACTTTATTTCTATGTATGATCAATGACATCCTCGGAATCTTAAATACTCACTGTACGCTGATGATTGTGCATTATGGCATTCCAGCAATAATGCAGAATTCTCAGCAAATCGCATCCAATTGGCACTGGATATGATTCATAACTGGGGCCTCCAGTGGGGTTTTAAGTTTTCCATTAGAAAGAGTATTGGGGTAATTTTTTCACATAGGAGGAAGCCGAACATCAGGCTAACTCTAGACAACCACCCAATACCTATTCAAAATTCTGCAAGATTTCTTGGGCTACTTTTTGATAGTAGACTCAATTGGAAAGACCACATTGGTCAGTTAAAAGATATATGTCAAAGAGCACTAAATTTATTAAAGTGCATTTCTGGTAATAAATGGGGAGCTGATAGACAGTCTTTGCTAATGGTATATAAAGCCCTGATTAGGTCTAAAGTAGACTATGGGTCAATCGTGTATGGTTCGGCATCGAAAACAAGTTTGAAAGGATTGGATGCTGTGCAGAATGCCTGTTTGCGTGTGTGTCTTGGAGCCCTAAAATGTACTCGGATCGAGCGTCTTGAGGTGGAGTCAGGAGTACCTCCCCTCCGACTCAGACGCGGCCAGTTAGCACTGACCTATGCCGCAAAGGTGGCTCGAGACCCGAGCCACCCTAATGGCAATGGAAGCACTAGGCCCTTTGCCACGAAAGTCGGTATAGATCTCTCTACCATCGATACCCTGGTTCAGTCAAATATAGCGCCATGGGAAACCCCCAATTTTTCTATCATGGAAGCCTGGCTTCCATCAGCTAAGGCCATGGCGCCGGAGGGTGAGGTACGCCAGAGGTTCAGAGAGATCCTTATTAAACATCTCCCTTTTTTTCATATATATACCGACGGCTCCAAGACAGATGAGTGTGTAGGTGCGGGTGTATGGTCGACTGAATGTGAACTAAAGTTTAGACTGCCGAATCATACATCGATTTTTCTTGCTGAACTTTTTGCCATTGATAAAGCTATTGATTTTGCACTATCGACGACCCACGATAGAATAGTCATTTTTTTCCGATTCATTAAGTTCACTTAAAGCTATTAAATCCTTA
>NC_061831.1:30232352-30237352 GCF_019202785.1 Penaeus chinensis
GCGAGGGGCTGAGCGAGGGGCCTGAGCGAGCGAGGGGCCTGAGTGAGCGAGGGACTGAGCGAGGTGCCTGAGCGAGGGGCTGAGCGAGGGGCTGAGCAAGGGGCCTGATCGAGGGGCTGAGCGAGGGGCTGAACGAGGGGCTAAGCGAGGGGCTGAGCGAGGGGCCTGAGCGAGCGAGGGGCCTGAGTGAGCGAAGGACTGAGCGAGGTGCCTGAGCGAGGGACTGGGCGAGGGGCTGAGCGAGGGGCTGAGTGAGCGAGGGGCTGAGTGAGGGGCTGAGCGAGCGAGGGGCTGAGTGAGCGAGGAGCTTAGCGAGGGGCCTGAGCGAGCGAGGGGCTGAGCGAGGGGCTGAGCGAGGGGCTGAGTTAGCGAGGGGCTGAGTGAGTGAGGAGCTGAGCGAGGGGCTGAGCGAGGGGCTGAGCAAGCGAGGGGCTAAGCAAGGGGTTTGAGCGAGGGACTGAGCGAGGGGCTGAGCGAGCGAGGGGCTGAGCGAGCGAGGGGCTGAGCGAGCGAGGGGCTGAGCGAGGGGCTGAGCGAGGGGCTGAGCGAGCGAGGGGCTGAGCGAGCGAGGGGCTGAGCGAGGGGCTGAGCGAAGGGCTAAGCGAGGGGCTGAGCGAGCGAGGGACTGAGCGAGGGGCTGAGCGAGGGGCTAAGCGAGGGGCTGAGCGAGCGAGGGACTGAGCGAGGGGCTGAGCGTGGGGCTGAGCGAGGGGCTGAGCGAGGGGCTGAGCGAGGGGATGAGCGAGGGGCTGAGCGAGCGAGGGGCTGAGCGAGCGAGGGGCTGAGCGAGCGAGGGGCTGAGCGAGGGGCTAAGCAAGGGGCCTGAGCGAGGGACTGAGCGAGGGCCTGAGCGAGCGAGGGACTGAGCGAGGGGCTAAGCGAGGGGCTGAGCGAGCGAGGGACTGAGCGAGGGGCTGAGCGTGGGGCTGAGCGAGGGGCTGAGCGAGGGGCTGAGCGAGGGGCTGAGCGAGGGGCTGAGCGAGCGAGGGGCTGAGCGAGCGAGGGGCTGAGCGAGCGAGGGGCTGAGCGAGGGGCTAAGCAAGGGGCCTGAGCGAGGGACTGAGCGAGGGCCTGAGCGAGCGAGGGACTGAGCGAGGGGCTGAGCGAGGGGCTGAGCGAGGGGCTGAGCGAGGGGCTGAGCGAGGGGCTGAGCGAGCGAGGGGCTGAGCGAGGGGCTGAGCGAGGGGCTGAGCGAGGGGCTGAGCGAGGGGCTGAGCGAGCGAGGGGCTGAGCGAGGGGCTAAGCAAGGGGCCTGAGCGAGGGACTGAGCGAGGGCCTGAGCGAGTTAGGGACTGAGCGAGGGGCTGAGCGAGGGGCTGAGAGAGGGGCTGAGCGAGGGACTGAGCGAGGGGCTGAGCGAGGGGCTGAGCGAGGGGCTGAGCGAGGGGCTGAGCGAGGGGCTGAGCGAGCGAGGGGCTGAGCGAGGGGCTGAGCGAGCGAGGGGCTGAGCGAGGGGCTGAGCGAGGGGCTGAGCGAGGGCCTGAGCGAGCGAGGGGGCTGAGCGAGGGGCTGAGCGAGGGGCTGAGCGAGCGAGGGGCTGAGCGAGGGGCTGAGCGAGGGGTTGAGCGAGGGGCTGAGCGAGCGAGGGACTGAGCGAGGGGCTGAGCGAGCGAGGGGCTGAGCGAGGGCCTGAGCGAACGAGGGACTGAGCGAGGGGCTGAGCGAGGGGCTGAGCTAGGGGCTGAGCGAGCGAGGGGCTGAGCGAGGGGCTGAGCGAGGGGCTGAGCGAGGGGCTGAGCGAGGGGTTGAGCGAGGGGCTGAGCGAGGGGCTGAGCGAGGGGCTGAGCGAGCGAGGGGCTGAGCGAAGGGCCTGAGCGAGCGAGGGACAGAGCGAGGGGCTGAGCGAGGGGCTGAGCGAGGGGCTGAGCGAAGAGCCTGAGCGAGCGAGGGACAGAGCGAGGGGCCTGAGCGAGCGAGGGGCCTGAGTGAGCGAGGGACTGAGCGAGGTGCCTGAGCGAGGGGCTGAGCGAGGGGCTGAGCAAGGGGCCTGATCGAGGGGCTGAGCGAGGGGCTGAACGAGGAACTAAGCGAGGGGCTGAGCGAGGGGCCTGAGCGAGCGAGGGGCCTGAGTGAGCGAGGGACTGAGCGAGGTGCCTGAGCGAGGGGCTGAGCGAGAAGCTGAGCAAGGGGCCTGATCGAGGGGCTGAGCGAGGGGCTGAACGAGGGGCTAAGCGAGGGGCTGAGCGAGGGGCCTGAGCGAGCGAGGGGCCTGAGTGAGCGAAGGACTGAGCGAGGTGCCTGAGCGAGGGACTGGGCGAGGGGCTGAGCGAGGGGCTGAGCAAGGGGCTCAGCGAGGGGCCCGAGCGAGCGAGGGGCTAAGCGAGGGGCTGAGCGAGGGGCTGAGTGAGCGAGGGGCTGAGTGAGGGGCTGAGCGAGCGAGGGGCTGAGTGAGCGAGGAGCTTAGCGAGGGGCCTGAGCGAGCGAGGGGCTGAGCGAGGGGCTGAGCGAGGGGCTGAGTTAGCGAGGGGCTGAGTGAGTGAGGAGCTGAGCGAGGGGCTGAGCGAGGGGCTGAGCAAGCGAGGGGCTAAGCAAGGGGTTTGAGCGAGGGACTGAGCGAGGGGCTGAGCGAGCGAGGGGCTGAGCGAGCGAGGGGCTGAGCGAGCGAGGGGCTGAGCGAGGGGCTGAGCGAGGGGCTGAGCGAGCGAGGGGCTGAGCGAGCGAGGGGCTGAGCGAGGGGCTGAGGGAAGGGCTAAGCGAGGGGCTGAGCGAGCGAGGGACTGAGCGAGGGGCTGAGCGAGGGGCTAAGCGAGGGGCTGAGCGAGCGAGGGACTGAGCGAGGGGCTGAGCGTGGGGCTGAGCGAGGGGCTGAGCGAGGGGCTGAGCGAGGGGCTGAGCGAGGGGCTGAGCGAGCGAGGGGCTGAGCGAGCGAGGGGCTGAGCGAGCGAGGGGCTGAGCGAGGGGCTAAGCAAGGGGCCTGAGCGAGGGACTGAGCGAGGGCCTGAGCGAGCGAGGGACTGAGCGAGGGGCTGAGCGAGGGGCTGAGCGAGGGGCTGAGCGAGGGGCTGAGCGAGGGGCTGAGCGAGGGGCTGAGCGAGCGAGGGGCTGAGCGAGGGGCTGAGCGAGGGCCTGAGCGAGGGGCTGAGCGAGCGAGGGGCTGAGCGAGGGGCTGAGCGAGGGGCTGAGCGAGGGGCTGAGCGAGGGGCTGAGCGAGGGGCTAGGCGAGCGAGGGGCTGAGCGAGGGGCTAGGCGAGCGAGGGGCTGAGCGAGGGGCTGAGCGAGGGGCTGAGCGAGCGAGGGGCTGAGCGAGGGGCTGAGCGAGGGGCTGAGCGAGGGGCTGAGCGAGGGGCTGAGCGAGCGAGGGGCTGAGCGAGGGGGCTAAGCAAGGGGCCTGAGCGAGGGACTGAGCGAGGGCCTGAGCGAGTTAGGGACTGAGCGAGGGGCTGAGCGAGGGGCTGAGAGAGGGGCTGAGCGAGGGACTGAGCGAGGGGCTGAGCGAGGGGCTGAGCGAGGGGCTGAGCGAGGGGCTGAGCGAGGGGGCTGAGCGAGCGAGGGGCTGAGCGAGGGGCTGAGCGAGCGAGGGGCTGAGCGAGGGGCTGAGCGAGGGGCTGAGCGAGGGCCTGAGCGAGCGAGGGGCTGAGCGAGGGGCTGAGCGAGGGGCTGAGCGAGCGAGGGGCTGAGCGAGGGGCTGAGCGAGGGGTTGAGCGAGGGGCTGAGCGAGCGAGGGACTGAGCGAGGGGCTGAGCGAGCGAGGGGCTGAGCGAGGGCCTGAGCGAACGAGGGACTGAGCGAGGGGCTGAGCGAGGGGCTGAGCGAGGGGCTGAGCGAGCGAGGGGCTGAGCGAGGGGCTGAGCGAGGGGCTGAGCGAGGGGCTGAGCGAGGGGTTGAGCGAGGGGCTGAGCGAGGGGCTGAGCGAGGGGCTGAGCGAGCGAGGGGCTGAGCGAGGGGCTGAGCGAGGGGCTGAGCGAGGGCCTGAGCGAGCGAGGGACTGAGCGAGGGGCTGAGCGAGGGGCTGAGCGAGGGGCTGAGCGAGGGGCTGAGCGAGGGGCTGAGCGAGGGGCTGAGCGATTGGCTGAGCGAGGGGCTGAGCGAGCGAGGGGCTGAGCGAGCGAGGGGCTGAGCGAGCGAGGGACTGAGCGAGAGGCTGAGCGAGGGCCTGAGCGAGCGAGGGACTGAGCGAGGGGCTGAGCGAGGGGCTGAGCGAGGGGCTGAGCGAGGGGCTGAGCGAGGGGCTAGGCGAGCGAGGGGCTGAGCGAGGGGCTGAGTGAGCGAGGGGCTGAGCGAGGGGCTGAGCGAGGGGCTGAGTGAGCGAGGGGCTGAGCGAGGGGCTGAGCGAGGGGCTGAGCGAGCGAGGGGGTGAGCGATGGGCTGAGCGAGGGGCCTGAGCAAGTGAGGGCCTGAGCGAGCGAGGGGCTGAGTGAGGGGCCTGAGCAAGCAAGGGGCCTGGAGTGCGCCCAGTAATCAGTAATGCTTTTCTTTTTTATCTTTTTTTGCTTTCTGTTCTTGTTTTTACTTTATAAGATTTTCTTTGATTAGATTTTTTTTGTGATTTGTTTATGGATAAACACAAAAGATAGAAAGCATGAAAGCGTTTTTTCTTCCTTTTTACTGAAAATCTCACACACACACGCACGCACACAAACACACACACGTACGTACGCACGCACACAAACACACACACACGCACGCACACATACACACACACGTACGTACGCACGCACACAAACACACACACGCACGCACACAAACACACACACGTACGTACGCACGCACACAAACACACACGCACGCACGGCCGGCATCTCCTCCCGAGCTCAGCCTGCGTGCATGAGCGGGGTCGCGAGTCGCATGCCCTCTGCGTGCGCGGCGGTCGTCCGGGCGGCCCCGAGGGCGTGGCAGGGCGTCCGTCGGCTCGGGTCGCCGTCGAGACGAGCATTAATATGGAAAAGTTTTCTTTCTCTCTTCTTCTTCTTCCCTTTCTTCTTTTCTTTACTTCTTTCTTTTGGCCGAAAGTTTTGGATTCCGAAGTTGACGCGACGCCAGATGGGCCCCCGGAGCCTCCC
>NC_061831.1:30260193-30262693 GCF_019202785.1 Penaeus chinensis
TTTGGGGACACGATTTTCACTTGGAAATGGCTTGAAGGTGAAGAGCTGCTGTGGGGCGCGTGGAAATAAACTAGTGATTGTGATAATGAAGATACTAAGAATGGTAACAATAATAAAGATAATAATAATTATAGTAATAATCAAAATGATAATAATAACAATAACAATAATAATAATAATAATAATAATAATAATAATAATAATAATAATAATAATAATAATAATGATAATAATAATAATAAAAATGATATTAATAATAACAGTATTCATAACAATGATATCAACATTGATATTACTACTAATAATAATAAGAATGATGAAAATGATGCTACTAATACCACTGATATCAGTAATGATAATAACAATAACCAGCGGGAGCCGTGGAACTTCCACAGAAAAAAAAAAATAAGCAAGAAAGGATAATCTACATTTATATTGCACAAAAATCCCAGTGTTATCTGTGCAATAAATGATATAATATATGTAATAACAAATAACAGACGATGTTCGTTGTCACAGTTTTATTACCTCATATCCCTTATATATCAGTGTCCTCTATTTTCTTTTATATCTGTCTGCACACTTTTTGAAAAAAGTAACATACTCATACAATCCCGTCACTAAAAACTGGTTCAGGAAGGACCAGGCTCGCTTTATCAAATATTTGGCCTTGGCTCTTGTTGATTGTCATGGCGTTCTACAGCCCAAAGTGAAAGGGATGCTGGGCTCAATGGGCCTCATATCCTTCCCTCTCCCTTTTCCCTCTCTCTTTCCTTTCCCCTTCCCTCTCCTTCCACTTCTCCCCTCCTCTCCCCCCTTTCCACTCTCCCTTTCCCCTCTCTCTTTCCTTTCCCCTTCCCTCTCCTTCCACTTCTCCCCTCCTCTCCCCCCTTTCCACTCTCTCTTTCCTTTCCCCTTCCCTCTCCTTCCCACTTCTCCCCTCCTCTCCCCCCTTTCCACTCTCTCTTCCTCCTTTCCCCTTCCCTCTCCTTCCACTTCTCCCCTCCTCTCCCCCCTTTCCACTCTCCCTTTCCCCTCTCTCTTTCCTTTCCCCTTCCCTCTCCTTCCACTTCTCCCCTCCTCTCCCCCCTTTCCCCTCTCTCTTTCCTTTCCCCTTCCCTCTCCTTCCACTTCTCCCCTCCTCTCCCCCCTTTCCACTCTCCCTTTCCCCTCTCTCTTTCCTTTCCCCTTCCCTCTCCTTCCACTTCTCCCTCCTCTCCCCCCTTTCCCCTCTCTCTTTCCTTTCCCCTTCCCTCTCCTTCCACTTCTCCCCTCCTCTCCCCCCTTTCCCCTCTCTCTTTCCTTTCCCCTTCCCTCTCCTTCCACTTCTCCCCTCCTCTCCCCCCTTTCCACTCTCCCTTTCCCCTCTCTTTCCTTTCCCCTTCCCTCTCCTTCCACTTCTCTCCTCCTCTCCCCCCTTTTCACTCTCCCTTTCCCCTCTCTCTCTCCTTTCCCCTTCCCTCTCCTTCCACTTCTCTCCTCCTCTCCCCCCTTTTCACTCTCCCTTTCCTTTCCCCTTCCCTCTCCTTCCACTTCTCTCCTCCTCTCCCCCCTTTCCCCTCTCCCTTTCCTTTCCCCTTCCCTCTCCTTCCACTTCTCTCCTCCTCTCCCCCCTTTTCACTCTCCCTTTCCTCTCACCACACCTTTCCTTTCCCTGCCCTGCCTCCCCTTCTCACTCCCAAATCTTCCTTATATTCCCTCCCCCCCCCCCCCCCTTCGCTCCCTTAATTCCCTTCCCTCCCTTCCCCCATCCCCCTTTTCTCTCTGAGATCCCTCCTTTTCCCTTCTCCCATCCCCCTTTTCTCCTAAAAGCCTTTCATCCCCACTTTCCTCTTTAAACCTCCTCCTTCCCTCTCTCTCCCTCCCGCCTTTTCTTCTATGTCCCATTTATTCTCTCCTCTCCCCTTCCCCCCTCTCCCCTTTCCCACCCTGTCTTCTATAACTCCCCTCTCTTCTCTCGTCTCCTTCCCCCTTTCTATCCTACCTTCCTTCTTAACTTCCCCATTGAATAGTTATGTAAATAATGCTCACAAACTGACGGTTTAACTACTTCAGCGCAGTGTGTACTTGCCTCGCACTCACGTGAAGATAAAAACAGAAAGTGCGAGTAACGAATGAAACGCAGGCAAGTTGTAACAATAATAATGATGATAATGATGATAATATTGCTAATGATAACGGCAGTGCTAATAACATTGATAATGATAATAATAATAATGATAATGATGATGGTAATAAATCTAACATTAATAATAATAATAATAATAATAATAATAATAATAATAATAATAATAATAATAATAATAATAATACAGGTGATGATAATAAGAGGAAGAAGTAAAATGATAATAATACTCACAGAGATGAAAATAATATTAATAATAACAATGATGATAATTATATGGACAATATCGACAATAACGATAATAATAATAATGATGGTAATAACTGATTTAAAAAATGTCTTTGTGTGTATGTGTGTGTTCATATATGTATGTGT
>NC_061831.1:30267693-30270193 GCF_019202785.1 Penaeus chinensis
AATCTTGTTTACGTTGGCCCTTCCTGATTCCCAAAGGAAGTCGCGTTCTTTAGGGGAAGCAAAGGGTTTATTTTTCTCTTAAAATTAACTTCCACTTGAATGTTCTGAAACTACCATTCTCAGATTCCTAGGGCCAATGCCTTTCAGAAGCCTTGTCATCTTATTACCAACAATATACCTTTCCAATCATATTTTTAGACTGTAATACATAATGTGCGTATTTCCTTTTTCATATTTGGTATTAGTTTCTGATTTGACACCTTCTTCTCGAGCTGACAAAGGGAGAAATAGATTACCTGTCGCTAACAGGCAGTTGGGCTTCTTCTGTAAGGTTTACAGAAGACTGTTCAGCCATCGGCGGGACTAAAGCGATTACAGGATCAGCGTTGTTATTTGCTGCCAAGTCCCTCCTGCAAATACGGGAGCAAAGAAGCAAAAGGAAAGTAATGAAAATGGTGGAAAAGTAATACTCAAGAGACAAATTCTTAAGTCTAAGTACATCTTGCTAAGCTTATGTCCGATATAGGGGCCGTAACAACCAATCTAAGAATGTGTCGAATGATTTTTCATCAGCAATTTTAAAAGTAAATCTGAAGAATGGGTAAGAGAAGTGGCCTCTTTCTAGACCAGGGGTTCTTGAACTGGGGTCCATGGACACCTAGGGGGACCATGGATGGGCTTCAGGGGTTCCTTGAGGATCTGATTTTTAATGATCATAATGAGTGGTAATTAGATTTTTTTTCTCTTTTAAGATGGTTTACTTTAAGACCTAATAATACTTTGTGGTTCTCATATATGGGTGAGACAATCACATATCAATAAAGAAAGTTATGAATGCAAAGTTGTGTTTATATTAATATTTCAGGGAGAGGGTCTATCTCATCAGATTCTAAAAAGGTCCATGACTCACTGATCTAGACTAAATGTAGACACACACACACGCACATACATACTTACATAAATATAATATATATGTATATATACATTTGTGTATATATATATATATATATATATATATATATATATATATACATATATCTATATTTGTATGTGAATATAGTATATATGCATATTTGTTGGGTGGGTGCTTCATGCTCAGGTGATGTGAAGCGCTGTTGCGGTAGCCCAGTGTTAAGTGCTGGCATGCCACCGCTGGCTAGCCTAGTGCGAAAAAGGGAGCACCTCTGCATAAGCCTCCACTGCCAGTTCATAGCCTCTCCTTCATCGAGGCTTCTCCAGTGCCTCCTTGTGGCCACCTATGGAAACTGGGCACCATGCAGTCTAATGCTAATCTATTTGGGATCTCAGAACAGCAGTATGCCCCAGAGGTTCAGAGCCATGGCCTACCAGCGTGTGGATACGCCCTGGCTCTGTACCAACTCCTGCCCCTCAGCCACTCTGGGGTTATTGGGCAGCTCGTGGGAGGTGGAACTTGCCAGCCCTCCTCTTCCCAGATAACTCACCAGCAACATCTTCAATAAATGAATGTCTTGCGGGGAGGGGTGTTGTCCCTCCCATCCAGCAAGCGAAGTGGGCTGTGGGTCTCGTTGGCAGGGCAAATGTTGAGGCACAGGATAGGAACAAGAGTTACTTGCCCCGCCTGGGCCCTGGCAGGCGCCAACCCAGCATGAGGCCTGTGGGGGAACGCCCAAGGGAACCATACAGGCAGACGTCGGGCCCCACAGCCTGCCGACCCTCTTTATCAGCGGGAATGGCAGAGGTGTCGTCCACCCGGAGCGACCACCTTGCGGTCCTTGCGGCAGGACGAGCGGTTACTTCTGCTACTGAGGGAATTGAAGCAGTCGGGAGTTGAGGTAGCTGTCCTCACAGAAGTGAGAAGACCTGGCAGCGGCAGAATCAGTATGGGTGGGTACGACTACTACTGGTCAGGCTGTGGCAATGGTCATCACCTCCAGGGAGTAGCCATAGCCGCCTCAAGTCGACTTCAACCCTCTCGGTAGGACAGGTAATGCCGGGTGTTGATTGTATTATGGCATTGAAGCATGTTTTTGGCTTCTTGTCTCTTATTACTATGTTCTCTCTTACCAATATTTGTAAACTCGATGAGAAAGTGGCGTTCTGTGCCAAACTCGCATCTGTGACTTTGTGTTTCTCATTGCTGTGTATGTTCCTATCAATGTTTGTAAACTCGATGTGAAAGAAGCGTTCTACACCAAACAAGACATTTGCATTGATCTGGGCGACTTCAATGCAGTATCCAGCTGTGATCGAGCTGGCTATGAGATGTCTGTCGGCACCCATGGCTCGGGAGCTCATCCCAGCAGAACAGCCTTCTTCTCCAGGACTTTATTAGTTCCTAGAGAATGAGGATTTCTGGCTCTTGGTATCAGTGCTACAACCCACATCACTGGACATGGTATAGCAATACAGGTACTGTGGCTAAGGAGATCGTCCACATTCTTGTCATCACTCGCTTGAAGATACTTCAGAATTGCAGGGTTTACTGGAGTGCCGAGGTCTGTGGCTACCCTACAGGTCC
>NC_061831.1:30277693-30282693 GCF_019202785.1 Penaeus chinensis
GTTGAACAAAACGACGGCCAATAGACCAATCCTGCGTCTTGTTTTCTGCCATCCATGCATGCCCTGATGTCCTCATTGGCTCGTTCTACTGATCCCTGGCTATTTGGGTGTCTTGTTTTACCATAGACCAAAGTTCTTTCAACTCTGAGATGACTTTAGCTGTGAATTCAGAACCATTGTCACTTAGCAGTATGGCAGGAGCTTCAAGCAGAAGGAATATGTCAAGCAGTTGAAAGGCAACTTCAGTAGCTCTCTTTGATGTAAGTGCTCGAAGTATGTCAAACTTTGTGAGGTGACACTGGTAGACCATGATCTACTTGAACTGAGCCTGAGGCAATGGCTGAATATCCACGAGGTCAACTTGGCCATGGGAGGTGAATTCGCTCACACACACACACACACACACACACACACACACCGTGGCTTCCACAGTGTTATTGGCTGCTCGCTTGTTGCTCTTTTACTGGCAAAATACAGAACATGAAGTGAGGAGTGGGTTATTACACAATTTAACCGAAACACATCAGGCAAGTTCTGTAATAATGATTACCAGATTTCAGCCATTTCATGTAATGACTGAATATTTTAGCTGTTTCAGGAACTGACTGCGTGAAACAGCCATTTCATGGAAAGACTGGAATTTTCAGCTTTACACGAAATAGCTGGTTACATATGTATGTATACGTATATATATGTTTATGTCTATGTATATGTATATGTATATATATATATATATATATATATATATATATATATATATATATATATATATATATATATATATATATATATATATATATATAATACACACATATGTGTGTGTGTGTGTTTTTTATATGTATGTATGTGTGAATGCATGTTTGTATTTATGTTTGTTTCTGTATATCTATATTTTGTATATACAAATATCTATCTGTATATAACATGTACATATGCATTATTCAACGTGAGCATCCTGTATCCTTTATTTTCTGCCATAAAAAAAAAAAAAATATTTTGCGGTGATGTGATGATTATCTTTAACCCATTTTCTTGTTCTTTATTCCACCCTGATTACATTTCCCTCGGTGTAAAGTGAGGGCGAAATTGTTTCCATATTTTCTCGTGTCTTATTTTCTGCATTACATCTTTTATCGTGAAGTGATGTGCAAGCTATGTTAATTTCCGTACACGGTAGTCCCGTAATGTTTTCCTTATTTACGTTTATTCCAGATTTATGCAGAATTTCCCCGTAGGCTTTGTAAATACCACATCCATTTCGGTATAATCGTAACAGTATTTTTTACGTTGCTTAAATTTACTCTATGGCATTTCCTTGTATTTAAAAAGAAGATAAATAGAAAAAAAAACAAGCACAATTTTCTATGAGGTTATGTTAATACTATACATTTTTTCCCTTAATTTCACCTAGCTCGTTTTCCTTGCCGGCAGTAATGCCCAAAAGACTGCGGACAATGTTCCATTTTTCATCCAAGACAAATGCGCACTTAATTTCATGAATATTTATGCCTTTGTTGGCGACAATTTTTTTTTTCTTTTTCGCTTTTCTTTTCCTTTTCCGAATATAATGGAGACCTAGGCTACGGAGGGTAAAGTTTGACCTGAAATTATATGTACTTCGCCGTTAACGATTTCCCCCGAGTGTTGACTCTTAAAAGATTTCCAGTTGGCTGTTTCTTCTCTCTTTCCCTCCTCGTCTCCCTCCTCGCCTCCCCTCCTCGCCTCCCCTCCTCGTCTCTCCTCCTCGCCTCCCTCCTCGCCTCCCCTCCTCGCCTCCCCTCCTCGCCTCCCCTCCTCGCCTCCCTCCTCGCCTCCCCTCCTCGCCTCCCCTCCTCGCCTCCCTCCTCGTCTCCCCTCCTCGCCTCCCTCCTCGCCTCCCTCCTCGCCTCCCCTCTTCGCCTCCCCTCCTCGCCTCCCCTCATCGTCTCTCCTCCTCGCCTCACTCCTCGCCTCCCCTCCTCGCCTCCCTCCTCGCCTCCCTCCTCGCCTCCCCTCCTCGCCTCCCCTCCTCGCCTCCCTCCTCGCCTCCCTCTCGCCTCCCTCCTCGCCTCCCCTCCTCGCCTCCCCTCCTCGTCTCCCTCCTCGCCTCCCCTCCTCGCCTCCCCTCCTCGCCTCCCTCCTCGCCTCCCTCCTCGCCTCCCTCCTCGCCTCCCTCCTCGCCTCCCTCCTCGCCTCCCCTCCTCGCCTCCCCTCCTCGCCTCCCCTCCTCGCCTCCCTCCTCGCCTCCCCTCCTCGCCTCCCCTCCTCGCCTCCCCTCCTCGTCTCCCTCCTCGCCTCCCCTCCTCGCCTCCCTCCTCGCCTCCCCTCCTCGCCTCCCTCCTCGCCTCCCTCCTCGCCTCCCTCCTCGCCTCCCCTCCTCGCCTCCCTCCTCGCCTCCCTCCTCGCCTCCCTCCTCGCCTCCCCTCCTCGCCTCCCCTCCTCGCCTCCCTCCTCGCCTCCCCTCCTCGCCTCCCTCCTCGCCTCCCCTCCTCGCCTCCCTCCTCGCCTCCCCTCCTCGCCTCCCCTCCTCGCCTCCCTCCTCGCCTCCCTCCTCGCCTCCCCTCCTCGCCTCCCCTCCTCGCCTCCCTCCTCGCCTCCCTCCTCGCCTCCCCTCCTCGCCTCCCTCCTCGCCTCCCTCCTCGCCGTCCCCCTCGCCTTCCTCCTCGCCTCCCTCCTCGCCTTCCTCCTCGCCTTCCTCCTCGCCTCCCTCCTCGCTCTCCTCCTCGCCTCCCCTCCTCGCCTCCCTCCTCGCCTCCCCTCCTCGCCTCCCCTCCTCGCCTCCCCTCCTCGCCTCCCCTCCTCGCCTCCCTCCCCGCCTCCCCCCCTCGTCTCCCTCCTCGTCTCTCCTCCTCGTCTCCCCCCCTCGTCTCCCCCCTCGTCTCCCCTCCTCGTCTCCCCTCCTCGTCTCCCCTCCCGTCTCTCCTCCTCGCCTCCCCTCCTCGCCTCCCCTCCTCGTCTCCCCTCCTCGTCTCCCCTCCTCGCCTCCCCTCCTCGTCTCCCCTCCTCGTCTCCCCTCCTCGTCTCCCATCCTCGTCTCTCCTCCTCGTCTCCCCTCCTCGTCTCCCCTCCTCGTCTCTCCTCCTCGTCTCCCCTCCTCGCCTCCCCTCCTCGCCTCCCATCCTCGTCTCTCCTCCTCGTCTCTCCTCCTCGTCTCCCCTCCTCGTCTCCCCCCCTCGTCTCCCCTCATCGTCTCTCCTCCTCGTCTCCCCTCCTCGTCTCCCCTCCCCGTCTCTCCTCCTCGCCTCACCTCCTCGCCTCCCCTCCTCGCCTCCTCTCCTCGTCTCCCCTCCTCGCCTCCCCTCCTCGTCTCCCCTCCTCGTCTCCCCTCCTCGTCTCCCATCCTCGTCTCTCCTCCTCGTCTCTCCTCCTCGTCTCCCCTCCTCGCCTCCCCTCCTCGTCTCCCCTCCTCGTCTCCCCTCCTCGCCTCCCCTCCTCGTCTCCCCTCCTCGTCTCCCCTCCTCGTCTCCCATCCTCGTCTCTCCTTCTCGTCTCTCCTCCTCGTCTCCCCTCCTCGTCTCCCCTCCTCGCCTCCCCTCCTCGTCTCCCCTCCTCGTCTCCCCTCCTCGTCTCTCCTCCTCGTCTCCCCTCCTCGCCTCCCCTCCTCGTCTCCCATCCTCGTCTCTCCTCCACGTCTCTCCTCCTCGTCTCCCCTCCTCGCCTCCCCCCCTCGTCTCCCTCCTCGTCTCTCCTCCTCGTCTCCCCCCCTCGTCTCCCCCCTCTTCTCCCCTCCTCGCCTCCCCTCCTCGCCTCCCCTCCTCGTCTCCCCTCCTCGTCTCCCCTCCTCGTCTCCCCTCCTCGCCTCCCCTCCTCGTCTCCCTTCCTCGTCTCCCCTCCTCGTCTCCCCTCCTCGTCTCCCCTCCTCGTCTCCCCTCCCCGTCTCCCCTCATCGTCTCTCCTCCTCGTCTCCCCTCCTCGTCTCCCCTCCTCGTCTCCCCTCCTCGCCTCCCCTCCTCGCCTCCCCTCCTCGCCTCCCCTCCTCGTCTCCCCTCCTCGCCTCCCCTCCTCGTCTCTTCTCCTCGTCTCCCCCCCTCGTCTCCCCCCTCGTCTCCCCTCCTCGTCTCCCCTCCTCGTCTCCCCCCCTCGTCTCCCCCCCCGTATCCCCTCCTCGTCTCCCCTCCTCGTCTCCCCTCATCGTCTCTCCTCCTCGTCTCCCCTCCTCGCCTCCCCTCCTCGTCTCCCCTCCTCGTCTCCCCTCCCCCGTCTCTCCTCCTCGTCTCTCCTCCTCGTCTCCCCTCCTCGCCTCCCCTCCTCGTCTCCCCTCCTCGTCTCTCCTCCTCGTCTCCCCTCCTCGCCTCCCCTCCTTGTCTCCCCCCCTCGTCTCCCCCCTCGTCTCCCCTCCTCGTCTCCCTCCCCGTCTCTCCTCCTCGCCTCCCTCCTCGCCTCCCCTCCTCGTCTCCCCTCCTCGTCTCCCCTCCTCGTCTCCCCTCCTCACCTCCCCTCCTCGTCTCCCCTCCCCGTCTCTCCTCCTCGCCTCCCCTCCTCGTCTCCCCTCCTCGTCTCTCCTCCTCGTCTCCCCTCCTCGCCTCCCCTCCTCGTCTCCCCTCCTCGCCTCCCCTCCTCGTCTCCCCTCCCCGTCTCTCCTCCTCGTCTCCCCTCCTCGCCTCCCCTCCTCGTCTCCCCTCCTCGCCTCCCCTCCTCGTCTCCCCTCCTCGTCTCCCCTCCTCGCCTTCCCTCCTCGTCTCTCCTCCTCGCCTCCCCTCCTCGTCTCCCCTCCTCGCCTCCCCTCCTCGTCTCCCCCCCTCGTCTCCCTTCTCGCTCCCCTCCTCGTCTCTCCTCCTCGTCTCCCCCCCTCGTCTCCCTTCTCGCTCCCCTTCTCGGCTCCAAATTATGCCGAAGGATAATCCAGATCTTCGACCTGCGCCGGATAAGGCCCGGCGGGAGGGCAGGGGGTGAGGGGGGCGGCCTGCAAGGGTAAAACTTTTTTTTCTCTCTCTCCCTCTGCCTCTCCTTCCCTTCTCTCTCTTCCTGTGTGTATATAGGTATATATATACATATATATGTGTGTGTGTATGTATGTATGT
>NC_061831.1:30315193-30321301 GCF_019202785.1 Penaeus chinensis
TCGCAAAATAAAAAGATTGTACAAAAATCATTAAGAAAGACACTTAAAATCATAAATAAAATGAGCTTCATAGCAAGACAAAACATAAAAAAAATACACACTTTAGTTAAAGTAGACAGAAAGAAGTACAATAGATAAAATATGACGTTAAAACAGATTCTTCTTAAAATGAGAATAAGCTTCCGAAGACAGAAAAAGTGACAAAAAAATAAGACAGAGAGGGCGATTGCAGCAAGCGTTGGCCGGGCTGCGAGATGCCAGGGCCCGCGAGAGCACGGGAGGCTGGCGGGGAGATGAGGAAGAGATGGCGGGCTGTGGGAGGCCTTCTTACAATAGTAATGATAATAATAATGATGATGATGATAAAAATCATAATAATAATAATAATAGTGATGATAATAACAATAATAATAATGATAATAAGAGTTAGAATAACAATGATGATAATGATAATGATAAAGGTAATAATTTGATGATAATAAAAATAAAAATAACAATAACAATAATAATATTAGTAATAATAAAAATAACAATTATAATAATAATAATAAGTATGATAATATTAAATAAATAAATAAAAACAATAATAACAATAAGAACGAAAGATACAATAATAACAATAATAATAATGATAATTGTAATAATACTATTAACGATAATACTAACAACATAATAACAATGACAATTACTTCAATCATCATTTTCCATTTAATTAAAATAACCGTTACCGTTGCCGCAAGTACATTTGATTCGATTTTTTTTTTATTGAGTTGGATTTCATTTCCTGCAATTCTCTCCTTCTTTTTGGTCCGTAATTCTTCCGAGTCTTTTTATTTTCCATCATCGTAATGGCATCATTCCACCAGAAGCTTACTAATTGCTATATCCGTTGCGCTCCGGTAGGACTTTGGGCTCGGTGTTGCTTTTTCAGATTACTCTTCTCATAATTACTTCTCGGTCACTGCTCTCTCTCCCCCGCTTTCTCCCTCTCTGCCTCCCTCCCTCCTCTCTCTCTCTCTCTCTCTCTTCTCTCTCGCTCTCTCTCTCTCTCTCTCTCTCTCTCTCTCTCTCTCTTTCAATTAAATTATCTCTTTTTATCTTTTTGCTTTCTTTCGCCCAATTTCCTTCTCTTACTTCTCTCTATTTCTCTCTTTCTCTCTCTCTCTCCTTAACTTTCTCTCTCTCTCCACATTCCATTTATATATCTTTTTTGTTTTTACCACTTTTCTTTTACTGACTCTTTTCCTTTTCTTCTCCCCTCAGCCCCTCTCTGAATCACGAGAACAGTGCAGTGCTTGGGCGCGATCGATGCTCTCAGCCCAGCTTAAAATCAGGATCATCGACGAGGCGGCTGCCAAGCAATATTGCAGCCTGATATGATTGCATTACAAATTAATGAAGAACATTATCAACCGAAGTAATTTAGTTTAATGATAACCGCGCGAACAGATGTAAACGCGCAAACAGATGTGAACAACATTATATATTTTTTTTCAGATATAGTATTTCTTAAATAAGTAAACACAGGAATGGTACTTAAGCCATTGTGTTCAACGCCTACAGAAGAACGAAAGCAAGACCCATATCCATACAGATAATAGTGCTCTTCTAATGCTTGCTCGTTTCGCTAATGCCTTCTGCAGTTGTAGCGAGTTAATAGGCAGCGTGAACTCCTTTGAATAACCACTGACCCTTGGCATGAAAGTCTTGCTTGTGTTAGTAAAGCGAGAGGCGTGTAGAGGAGGGTAAGTAGAACTAAGAGTGTAATGTGCAAGTGTATAGAAATTACCATACCAAGGGTCAAGGGTCAACGTCTCGGTCAGCGTGATTTCGTCCGAGGTGGAGTGCGTGTCGGCCTGCAGGCGATGGAAGGTTTGTGGGTTTTGAACTTGAAATATGCCAATTTAAGAATCCAGAATGAACGGATCTTTGAAGAATTAAGACACAAGAATGACCTTTCATCATTTGGGCTTTCATCTCATTCACCTCAGTCCTTTTACTCTTCATTTTCATTAAGATAGTCTTCCGTAGAAATAATGTCTGCCATCTGATTTCTCCATCTTTAATCTGTTACAACTGAATGACAAGCCATGTCTATATTCCATTTTAATTTATGATTTTAATCCAGAAGTATCACGTCTTATTCTATACTTAAGACTATATTTTCATCATGTTTACCTCCTTTATTTAAATTGAGGGAGAGTATAGGGGTACATCATCAAACACGAAAGATAAACTTTAATTACAATTATTCAGTAAAACATGGAAACACCGTGAAATACTACACAGAGAACAGTGACACCTTGAAACGTAAACATAACTTTAATGGATGTTCCCTTAAAAATACACTGTAAAACAATAAAACGAATTCGAAAAGTAAGAAATTATCCAAAGCCAAAATATATCAAAACACGTCAAAATATGGAGGAAATCTTGAAACATTACACTGAAGACTGCAAAGATGAGAACATCGCCTTAGTAAGAAGGAAAAACAAAAACAAAGTGCGTATCCTTGCAAAATACAAAATCATAAAGTAAAAAAAGACTTAACCTAGCCCCTCGGGACTTATAGCTACAGCAAGCAAGCGTGTAGTAATGAGGCGAAGGTCGGGTCAGAAAAGGTCAAGGCTATATTTGTCTCAATAGAGGGCGGTGTCTTCTCCCCTTAAGACCCTGAATTCTATTTCATATGGCTTGTCCGTAACAAGTTAGCAATACAAACTAATCAGAGGGAGAGGGATAGAGAGAGGGAGAGGGAGAGGGAGAAGGAGAAGGAGAGGGAGAGGGAGAGGGAGAGGGAGAGGGAGAGGGAGAGGGAGAGGGAGAGGCAGAGTAGAGGGAGAGGGAGAAGGAGAGGGAGAGGGAGAGGGAGAAGGAGAGGGAGAGGGAGAAAGAGAAGGAGAGGGAGAGGGAGAGGGAGAAGGAGAGGGAGAGGGAGAGGGAGAAGGAGAGGGAGACGGAGCAGGAGAGGGAGAGGGAGAGGGAGAGGGAGAGGGAGAGGGAGAGGGAGAGAGAGATGTGCTCTTGTTTACGAATGGATAACTACAATAAAAAAAAAAAACATTAAATAATATTTTAAAAATAAATATACGCAAAAAGGTGGCAAACCCTTCGTACAATACTGTTCATTATCAACTCCCCCAGCTTCCTTGCAGCTCTCAGCGACCGGCTGCCGAAATTAGGTCTCGTACAACAGGGAAACGTGATTTCCTCCCTCGGTTCTTCTGTTTACCTAAGGGACGCTCCAACTCGCCATGGTTCACTGCACATTAAGCACGCTCCAATGATAAAATTTAAAAGGAGAATGATAGTCTTTATGATAATGACATTAATGAGTACGACGCCTGTTATAATGGTCATTATCATAATTGTCTGCTTTTCCTATTTTACTTTTATTTGTCTATAAAAATTAGCTAAACTTTATTTATTTTTTATGAAGTTTCTGTGTCTTTCCTCTACATCCCATCTTGTGATTGACTAGAACGAATAGATACAATTTTTATCCTAATCATAACGAGAAGTAAATAAGTAGCTTCATTTCCACCACGCAGTTAATACATACGGGAACAGAGGATCTTGGTAGAAGCTAGTGTGCCTAAGAAGTGTGGCTGAGAGCGAGAGTCATGCAGTGTAAGCCATGCGAAATAGCTGAACGGGCGAGACACAAAGAACGGGAAGTACGTAGCCTGAGCGATGAGAGTGGTCACCGAGTACAAAGGAATTATATTTAACTCAAAGTAAAAGTGTGAAATCTGGCCTCCGGGTTGTAACGTCTCCATCGCTAATTATGCATTATTGCTTCTAGATTCAAGGTTAATGTGCGTCTAAGTGCATCACTGGATTCAAGATCAAATGAATAAGCGACCACCGTAGATCATTAGGTTAAAGTTAGTATCATCAATTCACACAGAAGGCAAGTATGCATCCGCTCAGTTCAAGGTAAGTATGTATCGAAGATTATTACTGAGTTATAGTAAAAATGAAAACGAGTAAACTGTATTAACCACTTCGAATTTCTTTTATAAAGTTTAAAAACAAATGATGCAACAACACCCCCTATCATTCAAGTTAGACGATAAACGGTAATATACAAATATGTACAATTTAGAAGAGAGAATAAAAACTTTTTGTTGGAACAATAATTCGAAAAGAAATTTCCGCTCGAACATAGAATTTGGAAATAAAAGCCACTCCACAAAAAAAAGACAAAGTAGCAGTTCAAACTTTTCTCAGTACTCGCGTCTCTACTGCAGGGAAGAAAAACATCGAAAGACGAAAAAAAATATCTTGGATTCCTCTGAGTATTAACCCTTTCGCTCCATCGGGCAAGAATGCATGCCATGTCCACTGTAATACATGTTTATTGTAATTACACATAGATGGCTCTACAAGTTCTTAATCACCAAATTGCCAGTTATTAGAACTACCTATCTCACCTGTTTACTCTTTACTTTCACTTTGAGAAAGGGTCTTTTG
Organism: Penaeus chinensis; assembly: GCF_019202785.1. Lineage (NCBI taxonomy): Eukaryota > Metazoa > Arthropoda > Malacostraca > Decapoda > Penaeidae > Penaeus > Penaeus chinensis. The sequence continues at coordinate 30,319,670 of NC_061831.1, forward strand.
TATCATTTTGTTGTCTAAAATATTTTAATTGCAATTTGATGATTATAACATGAATGGCAATAATAACAGTATCGATAGCAATGGTATTAAAAGAAAAACACATTTTCCCGCCAATTCAAGGAATTGGGAAATCAGGATCGGTAACTAGGGTCCACTGATAGACTCCTTGCCGGCTGAGCACATGTGGAGCCATCTGTATGTAACAAAACTCACCAAAAACTACAGGGGGCAGAACATAAATCCGGCGCGAATGGGTTAAGACAAACTAAGGCATAACTCTAATAAAAAAGTTGAAACCTAAGTGTAAAATGAAAACAGCTAGATAGACGAAAAGACTTTATGGTCAAACTGAGAGGACTTCACTTCACTTTTTGTCCTATGCTCCTTGTTTTGACGTGTCACGATGGAGGGTTCCTGATACAAACATGACGTGTTGCGAGGGAATAACCGTTATAGTTTTTTTTTTTCTCGAGAAGGTCCGGCTCTTGAGATATCTGGGCTTCACTGAAGGTAACTCTGAAGGTTTCCCATTGCTTGTAGCGCCTGACGATTGTTGTTATTGAGACAACTTCGTCCGTCTCGCAGATATAAATATAGCTTCTTCTTAGACGTTATATTTTCCCTTTATTTACCACCCTGGCTAACCGCACACACGTGGGCAACCTTTAATACATTTGATGCATGATGATAGGATTATATAATAGTATTGCACTGAAACTTTACCCTAAACTATTATCGTGATATGTATTACATTCGCAATACGAAAGAATAATAACGCAGTCCGTCATCTACTTCTCTTCCACTCCTTCCACTCCTCCTACCTTACATGCGCAGTCATGGTATCAAAAAAAAAAAAAAAAATTGTCCAAAAATACGCGGTTTGTTGTTGTTGCACGACGATTGTTTTCCATTATGTAACGTTTGTGATGAATGAAACATTATTCATACATCGATTCTACGCTATTGAAATGGGTTGTGAAAGATGGCCCAACCTAGTATGGGTCCGTTTAATTGACAAATCTTTAGGTCGTTCAGTTGTTAAAGTGATCGACGCTGCGCAGTAAACAAGCAGGGAGAAACAGGCAGGGAGAAATACACAGTGAAAACAAAGAAGCCACAAAGTTTCCAGTCTGGCACTCCTGCATACTGCTTGGGTGTCGGAAGGCGTTGGTGCATTTGGTGCGTGGTTATTTTGTGGTGTCACATTCCAAATTTAGTATTAAACAGATTTGGAGTATTTCTTCTAACACAATAGGTGATGTGAAATAGTTACATAGGATTGCGTACCTCATGCTAGGTGGTCTGAAAGGCCGAAACACATGACACTTTGAGATATAATGTACAAGTGTTTGCTTATAATTCTTCCCTGAAAGGTTTACACTTACTGTCTTCAACATTACAAGGTCCACCGACCTGCCACTACCATGTATGTATTGATGATGTATACAAAATCCTTGTTCGTGTGTTTAGTTTAGTTTAGTCCTTTATTTACCACCCTGGCTAACTGCACAGGCGTGTATAATGAAACGTGCCAACATGTGTCCGTAGACTAATTGACGGACTCTATGATGATTCTGCTTTGTTTCTTCCGTCCGTTATTCCGTTCGTTCACACATTGCGCTTACGTTTTCC
>NC_061831.1:30321401-30326401 GCF_019202785.1 Penaeus chinensis
GCATGCACATACAGGAAGCTCTTGTTACTCTTAGGTGTCGGAAAAAATCGTAATCACTCTCTCGTCAAAGATTTTGTCGAAGTCTCTCTTACGATTAGGTTCCTCCCTAGGGAAGAACTATATAATTATTTTACTTGAAAAGAATATTGTATGATGGTTAAACTTGTTCATTACCTGTAAATTATATTGCACTTGACGCCAAGATGTAAATGTAATTATACCATTTTCATCTCAGTATGTGAAATAATCCTGATTTGTATTTTTAAATAAACTAATCAGACTGTCAGACTATCTGTGGAAGAGGTAGAATTTTAGTTTTCCCTTTAACTGACTTTTTGCTTTTATTTGACTGATTTTGAAATACGTTCTCCAAAATATTATGTTGGGAAAATATAATTGCTCCAAAAATAAGTAGATGAATCAAATTGAATCAATTAACTAAATAACAAGAAAATATGTAAAAGAAAACAAAATACTTAATAATTTTGGTTATATAGTCTTAGGTTATATTTATTTAACAATATTACATAGCCTACTGACGTTGTCATCATTTGATTATACTCATTAATATGAATTTAATGTGATTGGTAGTTTAACAGATATTATTACTCTGAAAATGCAAAAGCCGCTGAGTCAAATGTGAATCCTAGAATAATGTGAGAAGCCCTGGTGGCAACACAGCAGGTGTCAGGCAGATAATGATGGCTACATTTAAGGTCAGACAGACAGAAATGAGAGAGGCAATGAAATGAACAAAGAAACATAAAGAAAAAAACAAAAGTAAAGAGAAAGTATGTGGAGATTAAATTAAAAACATAATCATTTAATGAGAGGGAAAAAAAGCAAGAATGAATGAATGGGTAACAAACACTCTTGTAATATCTATTAATCATTATTCCGTGATGTCCACTAAGTTTATCCAGGCACCTTTCTGCACCGAGGAACTACAGCTGTCCATAAACAAATAAACACTTATTTTAGTTTTTTTTTAAACCCATGAGTATTTCTTTTGTCTAATAATCTCAGACTCACAATGGTGTTAACTAAATATAACATACATGTACTCGCAAACACTGCCAACTATATCCAAGAATCCTACTGCTAGTAAAACAATTTCATCTATATGATTGCATCCTTAAATATTCCTATATCCGAAGTTTTCTCTGGTTTGATTTTCAAAGTCGTTGAATTTCATCAAGGGCCCCAAAACATGTCTATATCCCAGTCAATTACGTCACTGTTCGGGGACTGCTCGATTGTCTGCGCTCTAGATATGCCACCTGCAGCGCAGTGCGTAGATTTTGGTGCACGACAGTTTCATAGTACTCTCGTTGTCTGTGAGGTTCTAAGTTAACACAAGCATCATAGAGAAGCACAGACAAAAATAAATCATCGCTGGTGGCCCAGTAGACTCGCCTTACTCGACTAAGATTTCCCTTTAACGGCTGTATTAAATGCTATAAAACTTTCTTCATGTCCGGAAATGTTTACTTACACAAGATACCAACTATTGACATAATAATATGATCAAATTCCTTTTGTTAAAACATAAACATGCCGAAATCGGCCAGACTCGGAAAGTAAATGATACCAAATTAAAACTATCACTAGTACGGCATTCCCCTTCGATTTACAGAAAAAGGTGTCTGCTTTCAAGCGCATACAAAATTTCGTGTCTTTAATTTCGCTTTTATAATCGCGTACTGAATAAGGGTATTTTTAGTAAATTCGTAGTAAATATGAGTGATGGAAGGGGTGCTAGTTATACGCTCATTGTTATAATTTTGTTTTTCTAACAGGTTTATTTTGCAACAAGATTCTTCAAAATTGGTGAATTACACGTAATCAAATTTCGTTTTTTCCTGACAAATTGTGACAAATTGACTTTTATGGTCAACATTATTTGTGATGCTGTTTCTTTTAAGTAAAAAAAAAAAAAAAAAAAAAAAAAAAAAAAAAAAAAAAAAAAAAAAAAAAATCCAACAAGGTATTCGCCGCTAATGACCTTAGCCGTTGGCACGGTAGATAATTTTAAATAATCGGTCAATGTACACCACGATTTATTTTTTTCAGATGAGTGAAAATATTTATTCATTTATATACACACACACACATACACACACACACACACACACACACACACACACACACACACACACACACACACACATATATATATATATATATATATATATATATATATATATAAGATTATAGTGATCACTGGCTAGCCTTAGCATATAACTGAGCAAGATCGGGGTACATTCAGGTCAATCCAGTCACGTTAGTTGACCGTGCGTGGCCAGCTGGACACTGGACAGGGACTCTTCGGTGTATTCAAACTTCAAGGTTCCTGGTCTCCTGTTGTTTGTTATATATACATATTTCTCTAGATTTACTCATTCTTCCTTCGCCACATGCCTGGCACTGCAGGGGCCATTTCCCTCGTTCAATTGACATACGGCATCGTAGGCACCTGACTCGCCACCGTTGACGAACGTAACATATCTACAATTTTTGCCCTCACTACCTCCCTGGGAAATAACGCAGTCGCTGTAATCTCTGAAGAAATTTGAGAAAAAAAAACTAGAACTCTCATAAATCTGGCCACGTCTCCACGAACATTACTCCTCTTCAGTTAGTTTTGCATCTGTCATATTTGATTAATTTTCCTCTCTTCATATCAAGTTTTTTTTTTCCTGATTTCTTAATCATCTCAACGTTCGTAATTTATCTTCTACAGAAAGACACTGCCAATTTATGTCACGCTTCATTATGTAATCACATACCTTAACTTTGTGAGTACTGTTTATGGCTTGTGAAAAGGATGAAAATGGATGACCCCTTAAGAGTAACGTCAATCTAATTTCATCCTACTTTTCAAACCGAGAGACGAACCATGTTTCAGTTTAATCTCGTCATTTATTTCAAAGGTTAATCTCAACTGCGTTCATTTAAACATGATGAAATGCAAGAAATCACTATACATACACTAAACAGAAAAACACAAAATATATAGGAATGTCACCCTCATAATCTTAACAAAGTGCAGTTTGTCCGTAGAAAGATTCCCATTTCTCGTCGGCATCAGACAACACGCATTTGCAATAAAACATTTCTAAACTGAGCAGCTGAATGCTGAAGATTCTCCTTAAACATGGAGACTCGTATTTTTTCGCCCTAAACCCCAACCAAGACTATATAATATATTATATTCCGGTAGTCATGGAACGTCTGCAAATTTTCCTATCCCTCCCGTAATCCTATCATGCCTCGATAGGAGTGACAACCCAGGCTTCCGCTTACACAATATACAGTTTAATGTGGCCAGAGCTGCTCATCCCCTCAGACAGGAAATCAAAAGGAAAGGGGTCCGGCAAAACGAGAATTCTGATATAATGCTCATGTGCTGTTAATTTCATAATAGTGATAACATTTGTAGTTGTTATTGGTATTTTCTATTATAAGAATGGTTATGATTCTTTTCATTATCATCCTCGGTGGAGATTAGCAATCGCATGAATACTGTTAGCATAATTTCCACTGTCATCATTATTACTGTAGTTCTGTTGGCAACATATGTTATACATCATTATAATCCGAATAAGAGAGTAAATTAACTTAATATTCAACGACTACCTATAATTACTTCCATTAAGTACCAGTTGAAACATAATTATAGTGCACGCCAGACTTACGCAATGATTTTCTATAACAAAAAATAAGTTGATATATGTTTTTCCAATATCTAAAGATTTAATTTCACCTCTTTTAGTGACCAATGAACTTGTTTTGTTGCAAGTTGCAATTAAAGTTTAAGAAGAAGTTGAAGTGGTAATAACAAGAGAAGTCTGTAATTAAACAAACAAACAAAACCAAAATCAAGTCATGATTTTTTATTTGCACTTTCTAACCACAACTTTTCCAATTTGCCAAGGAGAATATGGTTTAAACCTTCAAAGGATGCAACATTATCAAGAGAAATGAACCACAACCCTTCCAGTTTGTCAAAAAGAATATCATTTAATACTCCCAAATACACAAAATTATCAAGACCCTTAAAAGGAAGCCCAAAACGGGAAAAGCAGATATCTGGGAGCGCATTCAGAGCACGCCCGTCCGCGCCGCAGCCCAACGCCCTTCTGGTCGGTTGCGCACCAAGACCAGCATCACTTTGCGGAAGAAGGGAGTGGATAATTGGCTCGAGCGAATACCAAAATCCATGAGGATGATTTCTGTAAGGTGAAAATATTCCATAATAATAAACAGTTGATCACATTATTAAATAATTTCGTCGAAAAGTAACGACAAAATTGTTCCAATTACGTTCAAGATTTTCCAGGATTACAAGCCTAATAAAAGTGTCATCAAATATATCAATCATTTAAATTTAGAGTTTATAACAAAACTTTGCATAGAATAATAGCCACTCTACAAGTGAAAAGCTTACACTCCATTTATAATTTAACAGATAATATTTTTTTCTATACTTTCCAATAAGGAACATATATAAGTTAATAATCAAAAATATGAAATATACTGTTACCGTCATCGTCATCGTCAATATCATCTTCGCCGTCGCTGTGATGATGAAACGGTAATAATAATAACAATAATAATGATAACGATTATAATAAAGATAATCATAATTATGATATACTCTGAAAAGGGACATAATCTTTTTAAACGTGAATTTTACATTTCTATAAATGTAAGAAAGTCGGGTTACCAGGGTACCAGTATAAAAGCTAATCATAATACCAGTTCTTTTATTTGTGAAAGAGAATGGCGTTTATACGTGAAGGCCTATGCGAGTACAGCGTTCAGTAGCGGAATCCAGCCTTCTGGGATCACGATCATGAGCGCCTAAAAGCAGGTCAGTGAAACATATAAACTCAAAGAGAATGAATAATTAATCCTTGCAGGCCTATGTACCGAAAAGAAGAATATGAGGCGTGAATATATAATTGTAAAATTTCTGGCTGTTTTTGTGGAACATT
>NC_061831.1:30393901-30396401 GCF_019202785.1 Penaeus chinensis
ACATTCACTCTCATAAAAAGATTTTCCCATTCTGACCTCTGCCTCACAGACTTAACCTCATCACCCTAGACTCCCTGTTTATCTCAAGGGAGAAACCAGACTTTAGCAGTGCCTCCGCCACATTACATTCACAAGAAATGTAGATTTTCCACTATGTTTTCTGATGGTTTTTCTTTACATTTTTTTCGCTTCTTTTATGGCCTGTTTAAGCTTCTAGCATTTTTTATTGTGGAATTTGTTAATAATTACCGTTTTACTGTTGCCTTGTTTTGCTCGTTTATTTTTTTTATAACGATCCCCCTTCTTGGCTTTTTATATATGTGCGTGTATATATATATATATATATATATATATATATATATATATATATATACATATGTATATATATATATATATTTATTTATATATATATATATATATATATATGTATGTATGAATATACATACATGTATATATATATATATATATATATATATATATATATATATATATATATTTATTTATGTGTGTGGGTTTGTAAATCACCATCATCATCATCAGAGTCAATCCACTGCAGGACGTAGGCTTCTCTCAATTTTTCCAACTTTGTCTGTCTTGCGTTTTTTGTTTTCAGTCTTGGCCCCTAAATTTCGTTAATACGTCAAGCTAATTTGTCATTGGTCTGGCTCTTGGCCTATTCCTGTTATCTATAGCCCAGTCTATTACTTTCTTTGTCCATCTGTCGTTCTACCACCAACATATATGACCTGCCCATTTTTTTTTTTTTTTATCTTTTATGCTCCCAAGTATATCTTCAACTTTTGTCTGTTCCCTGATCCACGTCGCCCACGTCCGATCTCTTAGTCTCATCCCCAGCATCAACCTTTCCATCCCTCCTTGCCCTAGGTATATATATTTGTCCACTACCTCTAGCGCTTCGCCTTATACATGTATCTGTTCGAATTAAACTCTACTGTTGAACATGATCGTAGTGTTTTTTCTTGTTCATCCTAAGTCCGACTTTCAGACTTTCGCTATTCAGATCGTTTATGAGTTGCTGCATTTAATTTGTAGATTCATTGAGGAGAACAATATCATCTGCAAATCTTAGATTGTTTAGGTATTCGTCTTCTGTTCTGATACCCTTTACGTTCCATTCTAGCTTCTTGAATATTTCCTCAAGACAAGCTGTAATCAGTTTTGGTGAGATGTTATCGTTCTAACATCTTTTTTAATTGGTATTTAATCGGTTTCTATGTGGAGTTTGATGGTTTCTGTCCGTCTTCGTATGTATCTTTTAATATTTTTTTCAATATACCTCCTCTACTCCCTGTCTTCAAATAGCTTCTAGTACTGCTGGTATTTGTACAGAATCAAATGCCTTTTCATAATCGATGAATGACATACATACGGGTTTCCTATATTCGTCTATTTTTTCTCTTATTTGGGTGAGTGTGTGGATGTGGTCTGCTGTTGGGAATCCATAGCGGAAGCCTGCTTGTTCTTTAGGCTGGTTAGAATCCACAGGGTCAGAGATGCGAGTTGTGATGACTTTTGTGAACAATTTGAAAGGAGGCGTATGGGTCGGTAGTTATTTAGATCCTTTCTATCCCCTGTTTTATGTATCAAAATGACTGTTGTATTTTTCCAGGCTTTCGTAGTTTTTCCGTTGTTATAAAGATTGCTAGTTTCACTTTTGCAATTTCTCCTGCATCTATTATAAGGTTTATACTAATTCCGTCTTCACCTGGTATTTTCCCTCACTTCATGCCTTTCAGTGCTCTTTCTATTTCTTCTGTTGTTATGTTAGCTACGTCTCTAGTTACCGCGTTCGCTTCTATCCGTGGCTGTTCATTTGAGTTGTATAGATCCCTATAAAAGTCTTCCACTACTCTTATGATTTTATTCTTATTATATGTCACTTCTTCGTCTGGTTTCTTTATTGCATACATTTGATTTCTCCCAATTCCGAGTCTCCTTTTAGCTGTTTCATGCTGGTACCTGAGATCACTGTTTCATTTATTATTTGAGTATTGAATTTCCGTACATCTTCTACCCTACGTTTTTGCATAAGCTGATTAGTTTCTACCGAGAGCTTGCTGGAGCTTTGCTTGACGTTCTTCCCGCCTACTTCAAATACAACTTCCTTAGTTATGTGGTTGAACTGTTTATTGATTTTTTCAATGTTGAGATCGTAACTTAGAAGTGAATGCTTTTTTATATGAGTTTGTTCCTTTCCCTTCTGAGGTGTAATTTAATTTGGCCTCTGACCATTCTATGTCATCAATTAATTTGTTAATAACTGCCACATTTTTTTTTTTTTTTTTTTTTTTTTTTTACTATATCGCGCCTATTTGAAATTATAAAGTCAGTTTCGTTTTTTTTTGTCTGGTGGCGACTTCCATGTCCACTTCCGCTCGAGTCTTTTTCGAAGAATGTATTCATGACATTTAGTGATCGAGCCTCCGCAAAGTCGACTAGTATTTGCCCCCTCTCATTCCTAGCGCCTATTCTGTGATTC
>NC_061831.1:30401401-30406401 GCF_019202785.1 Penaeus chinensis
TCGTTGGGCTTTCCTTTCTTCCGTTATTCTTTCCTTACTCGGTTTGTCTTTTTTCTTTCTTCTCTGTTTGTGTCTCTTTATTGTTATTTCCTTTCTGTTCTTATTCTTTGAGACTTTACCTATTACTGACTTCGTAAGAATCTCGCTGGAAAGCTTCCACATTTTTATTTCTATTTGTTCTCCTTCTCCCTTCACTGTTCTCCTGTTCATTTTACCATTTTCCTCTTTCCGTCTATCTTCGGTTCCTCCCTCCTTCATCCTATTTCTCTTCACACACCATCCGTTATTTCCTTCTTTCCGTGACCATTCTGAGCCGTTTTAGGAATGTCAATGAATCCAGCCCGAGAAAAGCGCAGACACACAGACAGACACAAATACCGTCGATATCGAAGGCATGTAAACACCACTACTAAATCTCGTTTTTAAAAATCCTATGCCTGAATCTTTCTCGTTTGGCAAGTGAGGAAGAAATTTCAGAAAGATAGGTGAAGGCAGTTATTAATAATAACAATAATAATAATGACAATGATGATAAGGATGATGATGATGAAGATAAAGAAGGTGATGATGATAATAATAAAAGGAATAACAACAGTAATAATGATAATAGTAATAGTGATAATAATAATAATAATTATGATAATCACAATGATAATAATAATAATAGTAATAATAATGATAATAATAATAATAGTAATAATAATGATAATAATAACATAATAGCAATAATGATAATGATTATAATGATAATGATAATGATAATAATAATAGTAATGATAAAAATAATAATAATGGCAATAACAATAATAATGATGATGATGATGCTAATAATAATAATAAAAATAATTATAATAATAGTAATAATAATAGTAATAATTATCATTATTATAATAATGATAATAATAATGGTAACGATAATAATAATGATGATAATAATATAATTGTTATAATAATTATAATAATAATAATAATTATGATAAAAATTATAATAATGTTAATAACAATAATAATGATTACTATAATAATAATAATAATTACCATTATTATTATTATTATTATTATTATTATTATTATTATTATTATTATTATTATCATTATTATCATTAAAGTGATAATGACAAAAACAATAATGAAAATTATAATGATGATGATAATATTAATAGCAATGATACTAATAATAATATCGATAACGATAATAATAATATTAATAACGATGATAATAAGATTAAATGTTTGTAGTAATGATAATGATGAATAGGGATAGTAATTACAGTCCGAGGACCAATATTTTCCCAACAAGCATAAATCATAACAAGAGAATAAGGATTAACAGCCACTCTCCTCCCCCCCCCCCCCCAACCGGCGCGGTAGTCCATCTAAATTAAACCGAGCAATTCCCCATTAACCCGCACGAATGACTGTTATTATTATGAAGACAGATGTGATCTATTAATTCAACGTTTCCCGCCGCCGAGGATCCGTGCGTTACGATGAAGGCTCAACGGGCCGGAGGTGAACCGGCGGATCCCCGGTTGCAGCGCCGGGCCATTTCTCGCGAGGGAAGGAGGGAGGCCGGCGGGCGGGAGGGAGGCCGGCGGGCGGGAAGGAGGCCGGCGGGCGGGAGGGAGGCCGGCGGGCGGGAAACTCATCTGCCTGCGGTCACTGCTTGTCATAATTTGAATCGTGTCTTGTCTCTGTCTCTCTGTCTGTGTGTTTGTCTGTGTGTTTTCTCTCTCTCTTCCATCAGTCATCTATCTATCTATCTATTTTTATAATTTACAATAGGCATATATACATATATATGTATATATATATATATATATATATATATATATATATATATATATATACTTATATATACATACACATTTATACATGTGTACACACACACACATACACGCATACGCGCACACACACACAGACACACACTTTTGTGTGTGTGTGCGTGTTTGTGTGTGTGTGATTCTCCTGCAGAAGACAGTAATGAAAATTACAACAGATTGAAATCCCAATAACTCGAAATGCAAAAGGCCTAAATTGCCGCCCCACGTGGCTGCTTTAATTACCTATAAATTGTACTTGAAAGGCATCACAAACTTCATCTGGGGCACTTCAGCTTCCAATCGACCTGGGCACGTTTCCGCAATCGGTTCCCAACTGACCGCACCTTCACACTGACCCCAACAGGAGGAAAATTCGGGCATCGCAAACTTTTTAGCATTCACTGCTTATGGCTTTAGGTCGTGTGGAAAGAGCAGTAACATTGGGTCGTAACGAAGAAGTTACTTGGGTAATGTAGGCTAATTGACTTTATATAGGAGGATTAACCAGATCCAAGTCTAAAGGGTTTTAGAAATGACGTGGACAGTTTACTTAATCTTATCGTTTTACAGTGTGTTTAGAGGAAATATTCAAGGGGATAGACAGGAGAAAAAGGGAATTAAATGTAGAGGATGAGCCTTAAATAATCTCAGATTTGAAGTTTAATTTGTTCTCTTCAGTAAGTCAGTGAACGAGCTAATACGAATATTAGATGAAAAGAAAAAAAAAAAAAAATCAAGGTTGAAGATGAACAGGAAAATGCAATTTACAACCGAGTTCATTTGGAACAGATACGTGTAAAGTAATAGCAGAGTATACATACCCCCCCCCCCCCCAGAAAAAAAAGAAGAAGAAGAGAAAGGAGAAGAAGGGAAGAAGAGAGGGAGGAAAGGTGAGAAGAGGAGAAGGGAAAAAGAGGAGAAGGAGAGGAAAAGGAGAAGGAGGAGAAGGGTAGAAGGGAGGGAGGAGAAGAGAGAAGAAGAAAAGGTGAGAAGAGGAGAAGGGAAGAAGAGAGGGAGGAAAGGTGAGAAGAGAAGAAGGAGATGGGGAGAAGGAGAAGGAGGAGAAGGGAAGAAGAGAGGGAGGAAAGGTGAGAAGAGAAGAAGGAGATGGGGAGAAGGAGAAGAGAGAAGAAGAAAAGGTGAGAAGAGAAGAAGAAAAGGTGAGAAGAGGAGAAGGGAAAAAGAGAAGAAGGAGATGGGGAGAAGGAGAAGGAGGAGAAGGGAAGAAGAGAGGGAGGAAAGGTGAGAAGAGAAGAAGGAGATGGGGAGAAGGAGAAGGAGGAGAAGGGAAGAAGAGAGGGAGGAAAGGTGAGAAGAGAAGAAGGAGATGGGGAGAAGGAGAAGGAGGAGAAGGGAAGAAGAGAGGGAGGAAAGGTGAGAAGAGGAGAAGGGAAAAAGAGAAGAAGGAGATGGGGAGAAGGAGAAGAGAGAAGAAGAAAAGGTGAGAAGAGGAGAAGGGGAGAAGAAGGAGATGGGGAGAAGGAGAAGGAGGAGAAGGGAAGAAGAGAGGGAGGAAAGGTGAGAAGAGAAGAAGGAGATGGGGAGAAGGAGAAGGAGGAGAAGGGAAGAAGAGAGGGAGGAAAGGTGAGAAGAGGAGAAGGGAAAAAGAGAAGAAGGAGATGGGGAGAAGGAGAAGGAGGAGAAGGGAAGAAGAGAGGGAGGAAAGGTGAGAAGAGAAGAAGGAGATGGGGAGAAGGAGAAGGAGGAGAAGGGAAGAAGAGAGGGAGGAAAGGTGAGAAGAGGAGAAGGGAAAAAGAGAAGAAGGAGATGGGGAGAAGGAGAAGGAGGAGAAGGGAAGAAGAGAGGGAGGAAAGGTGAGAAGAGAAGAAGGAGATGGGGAGAAGGAGAAGGAGGAGAAGGGAAGAAGAGAGGGAGGAAAGGTGAGAAGAGAAGAAGAAAAGGTGAGAAGAGGAGAAGGGAAAAAGAGAAGAAGGAGATGGGGAGAAGGAGAAGGAGGAGAAGGGAAGAAGAGAGGGAGGAAAGGTGAGAAGAGGAGAAGGGAAAAAGAGGAGAAGGAGAGGAAAAGGAGAAGGAGGAGAAGGGTAGAAGGGAGGGAGGAGAAGAGAGAAGAAGAAAAGGTGAGAAGAGGAGAAGGGAAAAAGAGAAGAAGGAGATGGGGAGAAGGAGAAGGAGGAGAAGGGAAGAAGAGAGGGAGGAAAGGTGAGAAGAGGAGAAGGGAAAAAGAGAAGAAGGAGATGGGGAGAAGGAGAAGGAGGAGAAGGGAAGAAGAGAGGGAGGAAAGGTGAGAAGAGGAGAAGGGAAAAAGAGAAGAAGGAGATGGGGAGAAGGAGAAGGAGGAGAAGGGAAGAAGAGAGGGAGGAAAGGTGAGAAGAGGAGAAGGGAAAAAGAGGAGAAGGAGAGGAAAAGGAGAAGGAGGAGAAGGGTAGAAGGGAGGGAGGAAAGGTGAGAAGAGAAGAAGGAGATGGGGAGAAGGAGAAGGAGGAGAAGGGAAGAAGAGAGGGAGGAAAGGTGAGAAGAGGAGAAGGGAAAAAGAGAAGAAGGAGATGGGGAGAAGGAGAAGGAGGAGAAGGGAAGAAGAGAGGGAGGAAAGGTGAGAAGAGAAGAAGGAGATGGGGAGAAGGAGAAGGAGGAGAAGGGAAGAAGAGAGGGAGGAAAGGTGAGAAGAGAAGAAGGAGATGGGGAGAAGGAGAAGGAGGAGAAGGGAAGAAGAGAGGGAGGAAAGGTGAGAAGAGAAGAAGGAGATGGGGAGAAGGAGAAGGAGGAGAAGGGAAGAAGAGAGGGAGGAAAGGTGAGAAGAGAAGAAGAGAAAGGAGAAGAAGGGAAGAAGAGAGGAAGGAGTATGAGAGTGGGGAGGGAGGCGAAGGGAGAAGGGGGGGGGGCGAAGGGAGAAGGGGGGAAGGCGAAGGGTTCACGCGCTATTGAATCCCGTGACTAAGATCCCCACAGAACGCCAAATGAACCTCCGGGGTGTTCTACACAGCGTTTTATTCACACGTTCTCCCTGGATGAATTCATACACAAAAGGGATAAATGACAGGGAAGTTCTTTGTTACAGCGTGCGTGTTCAGAGGCATGAAGGCTGAAAAATGACAAAAAATAAGGAAAAAAGATAAAGAAAACTGGTTCTTTATTTGAGCTAAATTGAGTTATCATTCTTTCTTTACATAAAATTGTTTGAATACATTGTCGTAACTGCAGGAAAACGCAGAAAAAACC
>NC_061831.1:30416401-30431401 GCF_019202785.1 Penaeus chinensis
CCTATCACAAATTAATGTCAAATGTGTACTATAAACGGGTAGATTAAGACTAATTGTATGGGAGAAAAACGAAAATATTTCAACATTTTATAAAAATAAGAACTTATGCCTTATCTTTCATAACACTAGCAATTGTTTGTAATGCTGATGCAATGTCTTTTACTGAGCTTACTAGCTGTTTCGAGTGACTTTCTATATTTGTTTTGTATCTGATGCATGTCAGGCAAAATTCTCCTTTCTTCTGATCTTCTGCTATGACCATGCACTACCTCATGCCTGCTACCCTATCCTGAGCGTTACTGTCTTCTATTAAAAAAGGAGGTAATTCTGAGGAGTTAGTGTGGTCCATTGACACAATCGGTATTGTCGTATTGTCGTTTCTCTCTCCTCTGAAGTGCCCTTATCCAAAGTTACAACAACTGTCAAGTCTGTTATGACCTCAGATGCTATCCCAGATCACCCCAGGAGTTGGTTCTACAACATCTAAAAAATGCAAATTTATATTTTAATTTTATAATATACATTTCTTGAGTCTGATAAGACAACACATACATCATACTCCTAAACCAACATATATCAGCATATGAATAATTTTACTTTTCATGTATTTAGAATGTGTTGCTTAATATTAAAAAAAGAGTCAAATATTACAAAATTTCAAAATATAAGCACATCACAAAAAGGGAATAGACTATGTGCCCCCCCCCCCCACTCTTGATTTAAAACATGTTAACTAACAATCAACTTCTGTCTCATTTTCATAAACCCCTAGGAAGCCAGTAATAGCAACAGGCTCAATCGGTGTCAGAATAGTTTCTTCAAGAGGAGTGTAGTTTGGGAGAACTGCTGGGCCACCACCTGGAAACCAAGAACAAAAGGTTAATAAATAAAATAAAATATAGGAATTCTGAACTTATCACAAATCTTTTACTTGATAATGAACTCACACTGATATCTTTTTTTCTGATTTTGTTAATATTCTCACATCCCATGACCATCTTGTCTTCATTATGGGCAATAAATTTAATGCATATATCAACTGTAATATAAACTGGATTCTAAAATTTATTTTAAACTTAAAAACCATATAAAACAACTGAGCCTTCATGATATTAAATAGTAAAATTGCCTGAGTGACCAATGTTAAATTCAATATTATAGTCACCATCGTTGTACAACTCATTGCGAATCTTCCAGTCCGGACGCAGGGCACTTGGTAGGTTGTAGCGGTCCTTGGGGAACCCTGATTTCACATGGTGAAGTAGCTCCTCATAAGAAGCATCCTTAGAGGCAGCTGTACGCAATTCTTTCATGAAGAGATCCTCTTGTTCGTCTATGGCTTCTGATGCTTTAATAGACTGAACAGCCTGCAGAGCTACAATCTTGATGGAAGTGTCCATTTCAGCATTGAAGGCACCATCCTCCACCGTTGGGCGACTCACAGGTGACCGGGAAAGGGCATCAGGGATGCACAACTCCTTACCTGCACGCCACATTGCGGTAAAAATGTAGGGCGTAATCTTGTCTTTCATGCGCTGGAAGCGAGGGTTTTCAATTGCATCCAGGGAATTATGGTTCAAAATAGGAACCAATGGACGGTGATCCGTCACCACGCTAAAGTGCTGAAGTCCACGAAGATAAAACTTGCATTTACTGATGGCCCAAACGACAGCTTGCATTTCCAATTCGACGGTCGCATACCGCGTTTCTGTATCTGTCAAGAAACGGGAGCCACATTGCACCATCTTGTATCTCCCAGCACCGTGGTCCTGCAACGACACATAGCCAAGGCCGTAGAGTCTGGAGGCGTCGGTCTGCAGAATGGTGGGAAGGGCTGGATCAAACGTCGCAAGTAGGGGGGGCCTTGACAAAGCTTGTTTAGTGTCATTAAAAGCTTTGGTGTGGTCTGCTGTCCAAGTAAAAGCTCTCTTCAGGCTCATCAATGGGCGGAGTGGGGCTGCAGCAGTCGAAATCTTAGGCGTAAACTCTGCCAGTTGATTTACCAAGCCCATAAATGACCGAAGATCAGTCAGATTTGCAGGGGTAGGAAACTCTGCAATGGCTCTTACCTTCTCTAGGTCTGCTTCAATACCATTGTTTGTACCCACAGAAGCTGGCTTCAGATGCAGCCACAATGAACTTCTGCATTAAGCGTTATTCCCGTGCTGTCGACACATTGACAGGACTTCGTTTACACGTTGAAGGTGTGAGAGGTAGTCCTCATCATGTAGGAGAATGTCGTCCACAACCTTAATGCAGTTTGTTACTCCCTGAAGTGCCCTGTCACCTCGGAGACAAAAGGCGTCTCCTGTTGCTGCAAAACCCATGGGACCACGACAGTATCTGAAACGTCCATAAGGAGTGATAAATGTCGTCAGGTATTGATCATCCTCATGCAGGGGTAGTTGCCAATAACCACAAAGAGCATCCACAGTTGTGAAGAACTTTGACTGCAGACTGATACTTCTGATGAAGGGTGGGCAGGGCGAGAGATTTGCCTGTTGAGCTTTGATAAGTTTGCTTTTGGAACAACAACCATTGGATGACAGCATTCTGATGGTTCATCCTCCAATGGCTTTAAGATGCCTTGGGTCACTAATGACTCAAGCTCCTTTCTCGTTGGTTCCTGAAAAGCCAAAGGAATCATTCTGGGGGTGTGGATCGCGAAGGGCGTCACATTCTCCCGCAGATGAATTCTCATGGAAGGGCCTACCATCGTCTTGAGTGGCCCAGACTGCAAGTCGTCCTTCTTCACTAACACATCTGCATACTGATGCAGGAAGTACTTCATTGCTTCTTCAGGTGACTTCAACGGTAAAGGCAGCAACTGAGGAGGGTTCGACATTGGTGTATTGCCCAGCCCATGGACTCGATTGGCAATGTGCACATCCGATATCTGCCTTGGGAAATAGTCTGGAACAATCCCCAAATCCTTGCACTCAGTCCAAGAGAGCAGCGGGGTTGTAAGCGAAGGCTGAATATCGATCCAACATGTAGTCGAACGGTTGCCATAGGTGATGATTCCACGAAAAGATCCAGCCGCTGGTGGCATCTGGGACCCGTCCGCATTGTAGTATACAGTCTCTGCCGGTGGTGCTAAGTCTTCCTTTGAGAGGTCGAGACTACTAAGATGCTGGAGTCCAATGACAGTTGTGTCTGCAAAAGTATCAGGGATGATGGCAAGACTACCTGATATATCATTATGCCGAATTGACACGCGGACTTTAGGGGAAGGCTGAGGTTTCGGTCGTGCAGTAGAGGTGACACTCCTGGCAAATGACACTGAATGGGATACCGAACTTACTACCTTCAATTCATGATTGGTGTCCTCCTCTTTTGTCTTCTGAGCCTTTCGTTTCTTTGGGCAGCATTTTTCATACTGTCCCTGCCGGTTGCACACCTTGCATCTGATATTCCTGGCAGGACACTTTGAAGCAGTAGCCCAATGGCCTTTCTTACCACAAGCACATGTGGAGGTGGTGGCCCTGCACTGACCTTTTTCATGTTGACGACCACATCAGTTGCAGGCCTTATTCGGCAGAGGTGAGCCAGGCCTCATTTTGGACTTCTGCTTCAGGGCAGCCTTTTTCTCCCTTTTATATTGAGAAACAGCACGTGAAGAAACCGTGTCCTTCAAGGCAGATGATGCAGTCTTTTACGATTCATGAGACCTGCATTTCTCCAAAACATCCTGCAACGTCGCTGAGCGGTCCATTTCAATGAGCTTCTGGGTAAGTTCCTCATCTCGTATACCTATTAGAATGCCGTGTTTCTTCCACTGCTCACAGCATGCTTGGTCCTGTGCCTTGCAAAGGTCTATCTCCTGTGACAAGATTTTCAGCTGTATCTAAAAGTCATCGAAACTCTCGTCGTCTGCTTGCTTGCACTCGGAGAAGGCCTTCCGTCGCAGCGCCTCATTACTTGCATTTTTGATATGCGTTTCGAGCTCTGTTAAGACAACGTCCACTGAGCATGTTGGGTCTGCGGGCATGTCCAACTTGTGCTCCAGCACCCGTCGCATCTCAGAGGTAAGGCACATGCGTAGCTGTATGTGCTGCTTTGATAATGGCAGGTTGAGGAGATCCACCATCACAGCATTCGCGCTTCCATTCTCGAAACTGTTGGGGACTCGCATCTGCTGTTAATGCTTTCGGAGGCTGTATTGTTGCCTTCGGGGTCGGCGGAGTATGAGAAGCAGTGGACGCGATAGAACTGCTCACTGACGAACTCGCAGGTTGCTGGGGGGTGAGGCGAAGGATCAGCTCCTGAAAACGAGCAGACTCCTCGATCCTGCGTGCGTCTTCCTCCTTCCGGCGGGCTTCATTCTCCTTCCGGCGGGCTTCATTCTCCTTCCGGCGGGCTTCTTCCTCCTTCCGGCGGGCTTCTTCCTCCTTCCGGCGGGCTTCTTCCTCCTTCCGGCGGGCTTCTTCCTCTCGTCGATAACGCTTTTCTTCGTCCTCTTTCCGGCGGGCTTCTTCTTCCTTCCGGCGGGCTTCGTCCCTCTGAAGTATCCACTGCAGCAATGTAGCAACATCTGTGGGAGGTGGGGTGCTAGCACTGGCTCCTGCGGACTCTTCAAGGCTGGAGTCAGGCTTCTCAGGGTCGCTCTTGCTGGTATCTTCTTTTTTCTTCCCTTTACCAGAAAAAATCCTAACGTGGTAAGGATGTCAAGATTATACAGCAAAATCGCCGAAAATCCGGTGAAAATCCGTAAAAGTAGAGCGAGGCAGCGAGTGTTGTGGCACTCGTGTGCGCGGTGCCAATGCAGTGACGTCACGGCGGACACGTGCGGGCAGGCGACCCACGAGCGCGAGAGATCAGTCGCTCACGAAGTGTCGTAGAGAGCACAGGGATAGACCTCGCTCCTACAAAACCTTAAAATGCTTCGGTCCGGCTCCCTTATGCAATGAATAATGTCCCCTGAGCACACTAAACACTGCACGAACACTATAGGCACTGCACAATACACATCACTACACTATAGCACCACGCCACTGCAAATGAAGTACGCTGCCGAGCGGGTTGATTGCTGACCTGGCAAGAGGGTGGAGGAGACGCGGAGCCGGCGACAGGCCATGAGGTTGCGGAGGCATGGGGCAGGCAACATTAACAGGCGTCAGAACTGAATTTGCTGGATCACTGCGCCATGTTCGTCTTCTACGTTTGCTTGGGGTTTCTCCATGATGCTTGAGAGTGAAGAAAACACCAATGAAATCTAAAGTAGGTTCATTTGCGATCAGCTCTGACAAAATTAATACGGAACTCTTCCTGTTCCTCTGCCCCACACGCCAGGCTCCGTCTGCGAGTGTTTACTGCCAGACGTGTGACTACAGAGACAAACTAAAATGTTGTACTCTATAAATCATACAGAGAGTCTCACTCTTTCACATAGGTGATATGCTACACACAATATAAACTAAACATGATATTCTATATTTAACATGGTATAACATATCACACAAAAGACAGTGTATAATATATAATCACATAATTATTACTAACTACGTACGATAATAATGGCATCACAATCCGTATGCACTGGCATCACAACATGGCACTTGCAACTCACATCATTGTCATAACTCACTTCATTATCACAACCTACATATACCATGCTTCCAAGTAGTATCATAAGCCTTTTCAAGGTCAAAGAAGTCTGCTAACATATGACGTCGCGGTGTGAAGGAATTCTTTATTGCAGTTTCCATCCTTTCAAGTGCATCTGTGGTCGATCTCAGTTTTCTAAACCCATATTGATATGGGGTCAGCACGTTTTCCTTTTCTAGCAGCCATGTCAACCTGAAGTTTACCATTTTCTCCATCAACTTGCAGATGCAGCTGGTGAGAGAAATTGGTCTATAATTCCCTGGTATAGAAGCATCCTTGCCAGGTTTAGGGACAGGAATGATCATAGCTTCTTTCCATGTGGATGGCACTGTTCCCTCCCTATAGATCCTATTGAATAGATCCAACAGGAACACCCATACTGGAGGGGTCACCAGTGAGGGATGAGACAAAATGGCTTCCTGGTGCACCAAGGCCTATGAGAGGTGATGGTGCACCCACCCCTGCTTCATTCCATCTTGGGCCAGGGAGAACTCTCCCACGTGTGTTTGCCGTGCGTGGCGTCCCGTATTATCAGGAGACAGGAGCCCTGGAGGTTGAGCGATGCTGCACGCTGCACCCTGCAGCTAACAACACACCTCTTTGGTCCTCTATTCTGGTTAGACGGGTGGCTTGATCAAGGCCCGGTCAAGTCAATCGGCTGGTCAAATATGGCTAGGGTCAAGCAGGCACTGTCCAGTCGGTAGCGCACAGGTCCCGCGACTACCATCAGCACTGTAATAGTGATTGCGTATATTTCCTCACTACTCCTGTGGCTGTTGGGAAAATTTGAGTCCCGACTATTGCTTCCCCTCGTTGGACTCCATGGTGGGTGGGGGGGGGGGGGGTGAGGAAATGAAGATTTATAATTCGTATGATTTCTGCAAATTTACTAAGAACTTGCTCTCTCCCTGACGACCTTCGCAATCCCCCGGCCAATCCATCTAGAACATCACATATTGTCACTCTGGAACCTTACCAGATTCCAAAGGGCAAGCATGGGAATCGTAATGGTTCCCGAGCTCCCAAACCAGGTAAGAAGGAGAAAAGTCCTCCTCAATCCATTAAAGAAATCTTACCTGGTAAATATGAAAGTGTATCATATAGTAAATTTCTAGTAGTGAAGACTATTGATGGCATATCTATCATGGATCTTGATATTTTTGAAGTACATCGGAAGATAGTTGAGGTATGTCAACGTGATCCTCGCATAACCCCATAGCGAGATGGTAGTCTGATAGTTGAGGTTTCGTCACCAGACGAGAGTGACCGTCTGCGTGCAATATGCGACATTCCTGGGGCTCAAGTCTCATGTTCTCCTCATAAAACCCTCAATCACTGTAGGGGAATTGTTTTTTCCCGAGACCTGATGAGGTATTCTGAGGAGAAACTGTTAGAAGAACTAAAGAATTATAATGTAGTGACAGTAAAACGTTTTAAGAAGAAAGTTGATGGTTTAGAACAGTCGACACCAGCTCTTCTTCTAACTTTCGAATGGTTAGTCCTACCTGAATCAGTTAAATTGGCATGGTACCACCTCAAGGTAAAGCCATATGTGCCCAACCCTATGCGGTGCTTCCACTGCCAGAGTTATGGGCATGGAGCCAACACTTGCCGTTTTAAGGAAAATGGACAACCAAGGGTATGTGTGAAATGTGGTACAACAGGTCATCAAGGAGATGATAACTGTCCAGGTCCAATATGCTGTTACCACTGCAAAGAAGATCATGAAGCTTCTTCTAAGCAATGTAAAGGGTACAAGTTTGAAAAAGAAATATTGATAATAAGGAGCAAGGAGAAAGTTAGTTTTGCAGAAGCAAAGCGACGTGCTCGTGTGCTGTTTGCACAGCTGGGTAAGTCCTTTGCCTCAGTTCTAGCCCATCCTCCTTCCCGCCATCCCTTACCCTCCAATACATCTAACACCACACAAACTGCCACAACCTTTAAACCTCAGTCCGGAAATGCTGAAAGTGCCTCTGGTGAGTTGCACCAGAAACGGAGTAGGAGTGAAGGGTCTATTGAGGAGACTCCTCCTCCCAAAGTAAGGTCTTTGGAGCCATCAGTTAAGGCTTCAGAGGCCTCGACGGTGACAGCTTCAGCTGCCACCACATCCACGGGGGCCTCTGCTGCTAGGCAGAATCCCTCTGAAGTAAAGGCTCAGGTATGCCCTTTGCACAGGCAGAGGAATCCTGAGCCTGTTCAAAAGACTCTTCATAGAGTCGGGTCTTTGGAGCCACCAGACAGGGGTCCTGAGGCTACCACATCCACAAGGGCCTCCGCTGCTAGGCAGAATGCTCCTGAACCGAAGGCTCAGGTCCGTCCTTTGCCCAAGCAAAGAAATTCTGAGCCTGTCCAAAGGAAGCCTGTGGAAACTAGTTCCACAGTTAAACAACCCATCAAAAGGTACTCCCAAGATGCTGGAAAGGGACAGCCTAAAGGTGTGGGGCGGGCATTAACCACAGGTGCTGCCAAACACCTTATGAAGTAGTTTGTCAACCTGAAGAAATGGATACCCTAATCCAATGGAATTGTCAGGGAATTCATGCAAGATGGGAAGAACTACCTCTGATAGCTTCATGTAATCCAGTTTGTGTATGCCTACAAGAGATTATGATCAGGGAAAATCGTCCAATTTCTCTGAGAGGATTCCAAGTTCAAGCCCATTATGGGACCTTTGATAATGGACCTCATGGAGAAGTAGCAGTGATGGTACGTCAGGATACTCCCTTCCAGACCATCCACCTGCAGACGACACTGCAGGTGAAGGCTGTGTGAATAGGCTTGACACGACCTTACACTGTTGCATCCATCTACCTCCCTCCACATAATCTCAACATAAATGATTTGGAAGATTTACTTGGGCAGTTGCCTCATCCATTTCTACTCTTGGGAGACTTCAATGGTCGGCATCACCTCTGGGGAGACACTGTGCAACCCTCGAGGAAGGGCCTTGGAGTCCTTGTTCTCAAGAGTATATGCAGTTTTACTGAACAGTGATGCACCCACACATTTCCAAATTCAAACTGGAACATTCTCCAATATTGACCTGTCAATTGGTTCACCTGATTCACAGTTGAATTTCACTTGGCAGGTCATGGAAGACTTACATGGAAGTGACCACTATCCTATACTTTTGGAGGAGGTGAATGGTATTCCAGTCAATGGAGTGCAGAGATGGCGACTTGAACATGCAGACTGGAATCTTTTTAGATCAACTGCAGTATTGCAAGGATCTGTGAATGATTTCCAGTGTGTTCAAGATGCTGTTAATCACTTAACATCACGAATTCACCTTGCAGCAGAAGCATCAATTCCCAGAAGTAGCGGGCAGTACCGTCGACCTCCGGTACCATGGTGGTCTGATGCATGCCAACAAGCTGTCAGAACAAGAAAAGCTGCATTAAGGCAGTTGAAACGACGCCCAAGCGATCTAACCTTGATCCAGTACAAAAAGACCCGAGCCAATGCCAGGCGAGTGCTAAAGGAGGCTAGGCGGACATCGTGGAGACAATATGTCTCCTTAATTAACTCTGGAACCCCTTTGCATGGGTATGGGACAAGGTGCGTAAGATCGCTGGAAAGAGCACATCCATATCACCACCTGCTCTGAAAATAGATGGTATAATCCTGACAGACAAAACAGATGTTGCAAATGAGCTGGCAAAATCCATGGCAGAGATCTCCTCTGGAGCATCTTACACTGCCCGATTCTCCACTCTTCGGGATGAACAGGAACGACACACAGTGTCGTTCTTCAGTAGCACTGCAGCAGAACTTCCATACAACTTTCCATTTTTGTACAAGGAGATGGACTCTGCTTTGCAGCTCTGCCGTAAGACTGCCCCAGGAAATTATGATATTCCATACCAAATGGTGTCTCACTTACCGGAGAGTTCCAAAACGTTCCTGTTGGATCTATTCAATAGGATCTATAGGGAGGGCACAGTGCCATCCACATGGAAAGAAGCTATAATCATTCCTTCTATACAGGATGCTTCTATACCAGGGAATTATAGACCAATTTTTCTTACCAGTTGCATCTGCAAGTTGATGGGGAAAATGGTAAACTTCAGGTTGACATGGCTGCTAGCAAAGGAAAATGTACTGACTCCATATCAATATGGGTTTAGAAAACTGAGATCGACCACAGATGCACTTGTAAGGATAGAAACTACTATACAGAATTCCTTTACACAGCGACGTCATATGTTAGCAATCTTCTTTGACCTTGAAAAGGCTTATGATACTACTTGGAAGCATGGCATTCTCATGAAGCTGTATGACATTGGTTTAAGAGGAGCATTGCCTACCTTCATACAAAGCTTCCTTGCTGACAGGAAGTTTAGAGTGAGGGTGGGAAACAGCTTCTCTAACCTGGAAGACCAGCTAGAAGGGGTCCCACAAGGGAGTGTCTTAAGTATGACCCTGTTTGCCATTGCTATAAATGACATCGTAAAGGTCGTTCCAAGTGCTGTCTCATGTAGTCTGTATGTGGATGACTTTACACTTAACTGCTCAGGAGGAAGCTTACAAGATGTGCAAGGGCACATGCAGACTGCAATAAATCAGGTTGTGCAATGGGCAACATACCATGGGTTCAAGTTTTCTCCAAGCAAGACCATGGCTATGCATTTCCACACACGGGAAAAGTTTCATCCTTCCCTCTATTTAGGAGCAAACCCACTGCATTTTGTCCAAGAGGTAAAGTACTTGGGTCTAATTTTTGACTCAAGGCTTACATGGGTGCCTCACATTAAACAGTTGAAGGTGAAAGCTACAAAAGCGCTTAGTATTTTGCGGGTTCTTTCACACCTTTCTTGGGGTGCAGACCGCACAACGCTTCTGCAGCTTTACCGAGCGCTTATTCGTAGTAAAATTGACTATGGATGTGAGGCTTATTCATCTGCAACTCCCACTGTTCTCCGGATGTTGCACTCGGTTCATAATGAAGCTCTGAGAATCTGTATAGGGGCTTTCAGGTCTTCACCTGTGGAGTCCCTGTATGCTGAGAGTGGAAAACCACCTCTTTCATTACACAGGAACTACATGAACCTGATTTACTACATGAGACTACAAAGGATTCCGGGATCTCCTACATCCAGATTGGTTTTCAACCCCCTTGAGGATAGCCGATCCTATGGTAGGAGAATGAGGAATCTTGTGGAAGATCTTAATTTAAATCTCACAAAGGTTCTGGCTGTTGGAACTTCCCAAGTCCCCCCTTGGACTAATCAAGTCGAGCTCGATTTGGTCGGAATCGGGAAAGGGGAGAGATCCGAAGCAGAAGTCAGTGAGATATTTCTTCAACACACTTCTAAGTACCAAGGATCATATGCAATATATACAGATGGTTCGAAATCTGAAAATGGTGCGGGCTTTGCAGCAGTGAGCAGAAGGAAGACTGTATCTGGCAGTCTTTCTCAATCAGCCTCGATTTTCACTGCAGAGTTACATGCCATCCTTGCAGCAGTCAAGATGACTAGAGATCTTACAAACCATTCCATTGTAATATATTGTGACTCTCGTAGTGCCCTGCAAGCAATCAAGAGCTTAAACTCGTCACATCCAGTGGTGAGGGAGGTTCAAGATTGGCTTGCACTGATGTCAGCACGTAAAAAGATAACTCTGTGTTGGGTGCTAGCACATGTTGGTATCAGTGGGAATGAACGAGCTGATCAGAAGGCCAAGGCAGCTGCAACTCAGCCCTGTGATGCTCGTTTTCCTCTCCCACACACTGACTTGAAATCCAGCATCAGGAGTTGTCTTCGTGATAAATGGAGGGAACAATGGAGGCATACCTCTAGAAATAAACTGCGAGAGATTAGAGATGACCTTGGCAGTTGGGTGACCAGCATCCACCCTAACCGACAAGTAGAAGTTGTAATAACAAGGCTGAGAATCGGGCACACAAGACTTACTCATGGGCGGATGATGGCTAAAAGTGAAGCACGCTGTGAGGAGTGCCAAGAGCCATTAACGGTCGCACATGTAATGGAAAGATGTACAACATTCTCAGACCAAAGAGGAAGGTACTTGTCTCCCCCATATACACTAAAAAATGTATTAGGGGAGGACTGTGACATAGAAGATCTTATTAGTTTCCTTAGGGAAACTGATATTTTCAATAAGATTTAGTTATGCATAATGTTTATGCAGTTGTTGTTTTTTAGACATTTAAAGCATAATATTTATGCTTCGATTTTTAATATAATATTTATTGTTATTTATGACATTTATTGATAGAATTTTAACGTTTTAAATATTTAAATATTTTTCAGTCTAACAAGGTGTTCGCCGCTAATGACCTTAGCTGTTGACGCGGCAGATAATTTTAAATAATCAATCAATCAATCCAACAGGAACGTTTGGGAACTCTCCAGTAAGTGAGATATCATTTGGTATGGAATGTCGTCACTTCCTGGGCAGTCTTACGGCAGAGCTGCAAAGCAGAGTCCATCTCCTTGCGCAAAAATGGCAAGTTGTATGGAAGTTTGTGTCGTTACTGTTCAGCCCAAAGAGTGTAGAATCGGGCAGTGTAAGATACTCCAGAGTAGATCTCTGCCATGGATTTTGCCAGCTCATTTGCAACATCTGTTTTATCTATTTTCAGAGCAGGTGGTGATATTGATGTGCTCTTTCCAGAGATCTTATGCACCATGGTACTGAAAGTCGACGGTACTGCCCGCTATTTCTGGGAAAAGATGCTTCTGCTGCAAGGTGAATTCGTGATGTGAACTGATTAACAGCATCTTGAACACACTGGAAATCATTCACAGATCCTTGCAATACTGCAGTTAATCTAAAAAGATTCCAGTCTTCATGTTCACGTCGCCATCTCCGCACTCTATTGGCTGGAATACCATTCACCTCCTCCAAAAGTATTGGATAGTGGTCACTTCCATGTAAGTCTTCCATGCCCTGCCAAGTGAAATTCAACTGTGAATCAGGTGAACCAATTGACAGGTCAATATTGGAGAATGTCCCAGTTTGAATTTGGAAATGTGTGGGTGCATCACTGTTCAGTAAAACTGCATCTACTCTTGAGAACAAGGACCCCAAGGCCCTTCCTCGAGGGTTGCACAAAGTGTCTCCCCAGAGGTTATGACGACCATTGAAGCCTCCCAAGAGTAGAAATGGATGAGGCAACTGCCAAGTAAATCTTCCAAAATATTTATGTTGAGATTATGTGGAGGGAGGTAGGTGTATGCAACAGTGTAAGGTCGTGTCAAGCCTATTCTCACAGCCTTCACCTGCAGTGTCGTCTGCAGGTGGATGGTCTGGAAGGAAATTTCTTGACATACTATCACTGCTACTCCTCCATGAGGTCCCTTATCAAAGGTTCCACAATGAGCTTGAACTTGGAATCCTCTCAGAGAAATTGGACGATTTCCCCTAATCATAATCTCTTGTAGGCATACACAAACTGGATTACATGAAGCTATCAGATGTTGCAGTTCTTCCCATTGTGCATGAATTCCTGACAATTCCATTGGATTAGAGTATCCAGTTCTTCAAGTTGACAACTATTTCATAAGGTGTTTGGCAGCACCTGTGGTTAATGCCCGCCCCACACCTTTAGGCTGTCCCTTTCCAGCATCTTGGGAGTACCTTTTGATGGGTTGTTTAACTGTGGAACTAGTTTCCACAGGCTTCCTTTGGACAGGCTCAGAATTTCTTTGCTTGGGCAAAGACGGACCTGAGCCTTCGGTTCAGGAGCGTTCTGTCTAGCAGTGGAGGCCCTTGTGGATGTGGTGGCCTCAAGAGCCCTGCCTGGTGGCTCCTAAGACCTGACTCTATGAAGAGTCTTATGAACAGGCTCAGGATTCCTCTGCCTGTGCAAAGGGCGTACCTGAGTCTTTACTTCAGGGGGATTCTGCCTAGCAGCAGAGGCCCCTGTGAATGTTGTGGCAGCTGAAGCTGTCACCGTCGAGGCCTCTGAAGCCTTAACTGATGGCTCCAAAGACCTTACTTTGGGAGGAGGAGTCTCCTCAATAGACCCTTCACTCCTACTCCGTTTCTGGTGCAACTCACCAGAGGCACTTTCAGCATTTGCGGACTGAGGTTTAAAGGTAGTGGCAGAGTGTGTGGTGTTAGAAGTATTGGAGGGTAGGGGATGGCGGGAGGGAAGATGGGCTAGAAGTGAGGCAGAGGACTTGCCCGGCTGTGCAAACAGCACACGGGCATGTCACTTTGCTTCTGCAAAACTAACTTTCTCCTTGCTCCTTATTACCAATACTTCTTTTTCAAACTTATACCTTTTACATTGCTTAGAAGAAGCTTCATGATCTTAGCAGTGGTAACAGCATATTGGACCTGGACAGTTGTCATCTCCTTGATGACCTGTTGTACCACATTTCACACACTCTCTCGGATGTCCATTTTCCTTAAAACGGCAAGTGTTGACTCCATGCCCATAACCCTGGCAGTGGAAGCACTGCATAGGGTTGGGCACATATGGCTTTACCTTGAGGTGGTACCATGCCAATTTAACATATTCAGGTAGGACTAACCATTCAAAAGTTAGAAGAAGAGCTGGTTTCGACTGTTCCAAACCATCAACTTTCTTCTTAAAATGTTTTACTGCCACCACATTAAAATTCTTTAGTTCTTCTAACAGTTCCTCCTCAGAATACCTCATCAGGTCTCGGGAAAAGACAATTCCCTTACACTGATTGAGTGCTTTGTGAGAACATGAGACTTGAGCCCCAGGAATGTTGCATATTGCACGCAGACGGTCACTCTCGTCTGGTGATGAAACCTCAACTATCAGGCTACCATCCCGCTGTGGGGTGATGCGAGAATCACGCTGACATACCTCAACTATCTTCCGATGTACTTCAAAAATATCAAGATTCATGATAGATACACCATCAATGGTCTTCACTACTAGAAATATACTATACGATACACTTTCATATTTACCAGGTAAGATTTCCTTAATGGATTGAGGAGGACTTTTCTCCTTACCTGGTTTGGGAGCACTACTAGAAATTTACTATATGATACACTTTCATATTTACCAGGTAAGATTTCCTTAATGGATTGAGGAGGACTTTTCTCCTTACCTGGTTTGGGAGCTCGGGAACCATTACGATTCCCATTCTTGCCCTTTGGAATCTGGTAAGGTTCCAGTGACAATATGTGATGTTCCAAGGGGATTGGCCAGGGGATTGCAAAGGTCGTCAGGGTGAGAGCTAGTTCTTTGTAAATTTGCAGAAATCATACAAATTATAAATCTTCATTTCCTCAACCCCCCCCCCCCCCACCCCGACACCCACCATGGAGTCCAACGAGGGGAAGCTATAGTCGGGACTCAAATTTTCCCAACAGCCACAGGGGTAGTGAGGAAATATACGCAATCACTATTACAGAGCTGATGGTAGTTCGCGGGACCTG
>NC_061831.1:30451401-30453901 GCF_019202785.1 Penaeus chinensis
GATGCTCCTTTGCATGTACTGTCACGATCCAAAGTTTCCGCGAGGGATTACATGAAGATGTGGGGGGGGGGGGGGGGGTAGGGGTGAGGGCCTACTCCAATTGCTGACAAAATGTGATAACAGCGCATCGTATCGTATGAATTTGCTGCCTTTCGATTACGTGACTGACAGATAATGTTAAGGTGATAACAAGAAACCATTATACTGGGGGTCAAAGTCACACAGACACACCTAAATTTAGAAACGACCAGTTAAGAAGTGCGGGAGGGAATCGGAGCCGCTCAAACACACGCACAGGTCTTGTGAATCCCATCCGTTCACGCGTCTGAGTGCCACTGGAGTGCAGGGAGGTTGGACCAAATATAAACATGGTCTTGGGAAAGCGAACTTTAGGGGTGGCGGTTTACAAATCGACACACATTAATCTTAATAAATGGAACGCCTTAATTTATCCCAATACCCTTTGTCTTTCACTTTTATTAGCTTGTTCTGAGCATTATTCGGAACAGATTTACTTTTCAATATGTTACCAAAGCGGACACAGCTCATTTATCATATTGAGTAAAACACATGAACACTAGAATGTAGCCTTCTTAATCATAACAGGTCTTTGTTATAACTATACAATCTAACGTGACCTTGGCCCCAGGTTTGACTCGAAGAGATTTAGGCATCAAACTCGTTACCAAGGTGGATAGATTGTTTTGTGATTCGGCAGATCGACAGCGTGGTGACGGAAAATTCAGATTTGCACAGAATACAAAAGTTAATTTGATCGAGAGACTGACAAAATCAGCAACTTTAGACATATATTACCTGGAGAATTGCGAATTTCACAAACACAGATACGAAAATAACCGTGACCCATTACTTATGAGACTTCTACACAAGCTACACCAAGAAATACTACTAGGTGTCCGAGTACGGGCTGATCCGTCTGCTGCCTGCCTTTCGACAGCGATCATGAGTTTACCGAATAGGCCTGACCAGGAATATTTTCGGAGAGTAAGTTATTTCTAGGAACAAAATCTAATGCAAATCACAATTATCTGGTGTGCATTTGAAACATACATGTAAGTAGAATGTTTTATTTTCTATTATCATTATTATTCAGTATGTTACTTCTTATAAGGGAAGAAATACTTCTGCTGCTCAGTGCCGGAGGCCGCCGGGAACATTCCAATCAAGGTGGGCGATGGTGGGAGGGGATGAGGAGGAAGAGGACAAGGGGGACAGGGGAGGGAGGAGGGAGAGGGGAGAGAGAAGGGAGGAGGAGGAGGAAGAGGGAGAAGAGGAGGGTGAGGGAGGAGTGGGAGGGCGGTGGAGGGAGCGGGGGAAGGTGGTAGTTCGGGACGGATGAACGTGTAAATTGGTTTGCTGATTGACACGTTGTTCCCAGACGGGGCCACGGCATAAAAGATCTTAAATATTACACATGGTTTCATATCATCACCTTAATATCATCTGCCAATTCCGTACTTCAAAGTCCTATTTAGGAGGTAATAATGTGGTCACGATTTCATTCGGGACAACGATTTGGGCCAGATTCTTCCAAGCCAACTCCTGCCTCGAGTCGAGGTCTGGAGTAGACTTGCCTCAACAACCCGTCGCGGAGACAGCTGCGAGGGAGGGGGGGGGGGGGTCAGATACTTTGGATCGGGCTAGTAAGCTTACATACATGGAGATAACATACATGCAAACATGCGTAAAAAAAAACAAAAAAACATACACTCATATATATATGTGTGTGTGTGTGTGTGTGTGTGTGTGTGTGTGTGTGTGTGTGTGTGCGTGGTGTGTGTGTGTGTATGTGTGTGTGTGTGTGTGTGTGTGTGTGTGTGTGTGTGTGTGTGTGTGTGTGTGAGAGAGAGAGTGTGTGTGTGTGTGTATGTGTGTGTGTGTGTGTGTGCGTGTGTGTGTGTGTGTGTGTGTGTGTGTGTGTGTGTGTGTGTGTGTGTGTGTGTGTGTGTGTGTGTGTGTGTATGTGTGTGTGTGTGTGTGCGCGCGCGCTCGCATACATATAAACAAACATGGAAATAAAGCGTAATGATAAAAACTGATCCTGCCTCCCTCTCTCGCTCTCCTCGCGAAGGAATCAAGTGAAGAGCAGCGGAACAAAAGGCTGAAGCGACGGCCAGAGAAGAGGCGTGAGAGACGTGAAGAGGAAGCAGGGAGGAGGAGGAGGAGGAGGGAAGGGGGAGGGAGGGAGGGGAAGGAGGGAAGAAGAAGGAGGAGGGAAAGTGGGGAAGAGGGAGTGAGGGAGGGAGGGACGGAGGGACGGAGGGAGTGCGGGAGGGACGGAGGGAGTGAGGAAGGGAGGAGGAAGAGGGAAGAGGAGAAAGGGAGGGAAGGAAGGAGAGAAGAACGGAATACAAGGAACGGGGGGGGGGGGGGGAAGGAGAGTAGAAGCGAGGGAGGAGGTAGAGGAGGAGAGAAGGGTAGGAAAGGAGGGGGAGGAGGGTGAGAAGGAGGAAAGAAACGAGCCGGAGAAAAGGCTTCA
>NC_061831.1:30458901-30466530 GCF_019202785.1 Penaeus chinensis
TTTATTTTTTTTTTTAAATTTTTTGGAAACTTTTTTTTTTTTTTTAAAAAAATTCTAAAAATGGGCTTGTTAAACCTCAAACCCGGGCCCTTCCCTTAAAGTCTCCCTTCCCCCTCCCCCCCTCCCCCCTCCCCGCCCCTCTTTTTTTTAAATTCCTTCTCTCCTCCCCCCCCCCCCCCCCCCCCCATTGTTTTTTTCCCTTTTCCCCCCTTTCTTCAAATTAAAAAAAAAATCCCTATCTTACAAAACAAAAAAAAACCCCCCCCTAAAAAACCCCCCCCCCCCCCCCCCTCCCAGCCCCCCTCCGCGCCTTTGGCCTTTTAATCAAATTTCGGGTGAGCTTCTCGGCAGAATAATTCCGACGACAGAGAGACGACTACGCCTGAGACAGTTTTCTTTTGGTAAATTTCTTGGGGAAATTTAGTGTATCAAATATGATTGCACTGTCTACATACAGGGAGAATCTAAGCAGATAATCTACAAAGAGAATGTTATCCATTATAAACAAAAAGTCATAGATTAATCAATTCTTCATATATATATTAATATATAAAGTATATATATATATATATAAATATATATATATTATATATATACTGTATATATATATATATATATATATATATACATATATACATATATATAATATATATATATATATATATATATATACATATATACATATATATGAATACATATACATATGTATATACATTTTCATATATACATACATACATACATACATACATACACATACATTCATACATACACACAAAAAAAAAAAAAAAAAAAAAAAAAACACACACACATGCACACACACACACACACACACACACACACACACACAGATATATACATATATATATATATATATATATATATTTATATATATATATGTAGGTATGTATATATGTATATGTGTATGTACATATACTATAAATGAGTTCTAAACTTGGGCTTGCATAAGGACCTGCAAACACAAGGCCACTCTCCTCCTGAAGTAAGCGTCTGCTTTGCCCCCCCCCCCTCCCCACCTAAACGCCTCTTTGATAATTAACGTTCCTTCTCTCCTCTCAGCCCCCCCCCCCCCCCCCACTTCCATTGTTCTTTTCCCTTTCCTCCCAAGCTTGTCAATTAAGCAAATATAAACACACATCCACTGAGTGACATGTACAGAAACAGACAAACACGCATCCACCTAAACACACAGCCCCCCCCCCCCCCCTCCCAGGCCCTCCTCACAGCGCCCATAGACAAAAGCCTCAGATCAATCTCTCCATCGCCTCCTCTGACACAGCAAGGCCATTATCACCCGTAATTACTGTCGAGTGATTGGGTTAGCCTTTGCTAATTACCGCCCCCCCCCCCAGAGAGGCACGACCCCCGCCTCTCACGGCCTTGTTGACACCCGGGCGGCCGGACAAAGGCGCGGGGAGGGAGGCGGCCGCTTGATGAATGGGCTTTCTGTTCGTCTTCTTAACCGGATCCCTGTTATTTGCGATAATGGCCGCGAGGGGGGGGGGGGGGGCGTGTTTAAGCTGATAAGGACGAAAATAAATATTTCTAAGCAAGGGAGCGCGTCCTGTGGCTTTCGAAATTAGGATCGGTATTGCTGGTTTTCCTTCTGTGTCGCTTTTTCTTATTTTGTGGTTGGGAAGGAGGGGGAGAAAGAGAGAGAGAGAGACACAAATATAGATATAAATATATATACAAATATATATATCTATCACTACATCTATCTATCAATCCATCTATCTGTATATATATATATATATATATATATATATATATATATATATACACACACATGAGTGTGTATGTGTGTGTCTGGGTGTATGTGTGTGTGTGTGTGTGTGTGTGTGTGTGTGTGTGTGTGTGTGTGTGTGTGTGTGTGTGTGTGTGTGTGTGTGTGTGTGTGTGTGTTACTGATATTCACAGAAAAAGCTGACTCTCTCTGTCCCCCTCCATTTATCTATCCAACTATCCAACTATCTATCTATCTATCATTCTCCCTGTTGTTGCAGCTGCATCAGTTCAAGAAAAAAAGAAAGTCGGCAAATTCCTTGAAAATCCTCCTCAACTTATCAAATAATTTCCCAGGCGAGAAGTTCTCATTATAAACGCATCACCATAACCGGGCCGTGTTCTCGCTCGCGCAGAGCCTTTGAGTGTGTTAAACTACACTCTGGAAAGAACAGCTCGCTTGCCTCCCAGTCTGCCTCGCGTTTGATCTTATTCACGAAACCTTATCATTTCGTTTCTTTTACTTCTCTGCCGGTGACGTGCTTTTCATCTTCGAACGATGGAATACATAGGTTGGAAGAAACATATCACGAGGTAAGAAAACTAAAATGATAATGATAATGGTAATAATAATAATAATGGTAATTATAGTATTAGTATTAGTATTAGTAATAATAATAATAATAATAATAATAGTAATGATAATAATAATAATAACAATAATAATAATAAATAAATAAATACAATAATGAACATCTGTAACACTAGTAATGATAAGAAAGTAAAAACCTTAAAAAAACAAAAAAACAAATGATACATTTAGGAATCACTTAGAAAACATGTACATTCTGATTCCGCGCGAGGATTCGGCATAAAACTATAATGCAAATAAGGACCATCCTGTACCCGAACTGACATTTACCTTAAACACAAGACCATAACCGTAATGTTACAGTCTTTTTCCAGCAATATATAGCCACGTCTTACTTCGCTAGAGCACGCTATTAAGGGATAAGACAGACAGTTTATGGCTACGCTATGTACTGCCATCAGAATCCCGTCCTCATCAACATGTCTAATTACACTCATTAAGAGACTCAGCCAATTAAAACTGAGTAAAATGTTTACCCCGTGAATCACACTATCCCGTGCTTGAAGGGGCCGTTGCGTTATTATTATTATTATTATTTAATCTGATCCTATTATTTCACGCTAATGCCCCTTCTTCCTGCTGGGGCGGAAGGCAGTCGGGCCCGGACGCCGATGCCAGTCTGCAGTGGGCGAGGGAGGCCTTTGCCGGGAAAATTGCAAACATTGATTTTTTTAAAATAATACACACGCGAGCTAAGACACACACGCAGATACACGCACACACACACGCGCGCACGCACACACACACGCTCGCACGCACACACACACACACACACAATCACAATCTAACAAAAAAAAACACTCACAAACAAGAAAATAAACAAACACAAACAATCGAAACACACACAAACAAGCAACACACACACACGAACAAAAACAAACACACAACATAAACACACACACAAACAAAAACAAACCAACACACAACAGAAACACACCCCGAACAAAGCAAGAACAGTATTGCAAAAGCCAGCGACACGCAACCGCGGAAGCTGCTGGCGCAAAAAGACCGGAGCGGAACACGAGGCTTTGCGGAGACCCGCGTCCAATTAACATGTTAAAGAAGCGCTTGGAACAGGCAGGGTGAGTTCCCGACACGACTCCGGGGAACAGCTTTATTGGATTCTTGCGCACGAAATACGCAAATGGTTTGGCGATTTAGGGCGAGGAGGTGAGCGTTGGTTTAGGCTGGCACACGAAATGAACACACGGACGTACACAGACGCGATTCAAACCACGACACAAAACACGAACAACACACACAACACCCACACACACACACACACACACACACACACACACCCCACACACACACATACTACATACATACAACGTATATGCCCCTTGCATATCCCCCAAAACACACCACACAAAAAAAAACACCACACACACACACACACACACACCACTACATACATACATACATATATGCCCCTCTCATATCACACCACAAAAAACCCAAACCACAACACCACAAAACCCACACACCCACACACACAAAACACAACACCACAACAACATACATACAAAACATATTGCCCCTCTCATATCACCAACACAAAAACACAAAACAAAAAACACCCCACACAAAAAACACAACAACACAACACACACATAAAACACACACACACACACCACCCCCCACATCAAACAACAAAAAACATACATTATGCCCCTCTGCTATCACCACACCCACACAAAACAACACACACACAACACAAAACACACAAAAAAAACCCACCCCACACAACACACCACAAAAAAACACACAACACACACACACACAACTTTCATACATACATACATACTAAATGCCCCTCTGCATACACACACACACACACAAAACACAAACACACACACATACACACACACAAACAACCACACACCCACACACACCACAACAAAAAACCCCAACACCATGCAATATATAAATATATAATATAAATATATAAAAATATATATATACACACATACAATATGGTATTTGTAGTATTAAATTATCAACGCTCAGTTTTTTAGTTATCTCTTATAACCCAAAAACCAAAAGTGAAAAAAGGAACTTTAATTTAACGAAAAAAAAGAGGAAAGCCAAAGCACGCAGCAAAAGGGGGAAAATGGGAAGGGAAAAAAAAAAAAAAAAAAAAAAAAAAAATAAGGGAAAATAGGGTTTAAAAGAACCAACAAACTAGTGGACACAGAAGAGGGGAATGTGCAATGAAACGGGAAAAGGAGAGAAAGTAACCAAAGAAATCTCCTTAGAAAACATTAATAAGCGACAGACGAATAAAGAGCAGGAGGCACGAATCCAAGGGGAAAAGGGAAAACCCTGGAAAAAGGGGGAAAACGCAAAGCAAAAAAGGCGACACTGAGCGAAAAAACCCAGCCAAACGAAGCGAAGAAGGAGGAGCTGCAGAGCTTGAAGCTTAAGACGTTTTAACAAAAGCTGAAGAAGAATGGAACGAGGCTGAGATTGTCGTCCGTACCTCAGCGTCGCAGCATTTCATCTTCTAATTACTTTTTAATCACTTGCACACTTATAAGGAGGAGCCCCGGGCCGACGGGAAGGCGCCAGAATAGGGAAAAAACCCAGTCCGTAAAAGGAGCGGTTTTAACTTTCAGCTGCATATCATTTTAAAAAATTTTAATTCCCCAAGGTATTGTTTCGACAGCAAGGGTTAACGAGACAAGAAAATATGAAAAATATTATTTGGAAATATATTTCGCTGTGCATTGCAATTGCCTAAGGTTTGCTTCACAGATTATTATCGACAAAAATAAAATGCGAGGAAATTTTCCCCTTTTCCCAAAAACAAACTGAATAACTCCAGCATAAAAAAGTATACTGTCGCGCTGATTGTCGGTAAACAAAAAAACTCTTAAATGAATAGCGTCGAAATTTACGGCAAGCATGCAACTCAACTGGCCAGAATTATTAGCCCGTACTTCGCTGCGCCGTCAGCCTCGCCCCGAAGTATTTTGCTTCAAACCAAACCCGGAGAGTTAAGATCAAGGCAGTAAGCGATCAGGCGGCTAAATAAAGTTGCTTTATAACCCTGCAAGGCGGGATGCAAATGTTATTCAAATAGCGCTTACAGTAGCCGACTTAACAATGAGATATTGTGGCCCACTATTTCAAGGTGATGTTGCCTTTGTTTGGGACAGTCCTCGCCGTTTAAAAAAATTTCGGGCGGGTTTAAAATGACTCGGTTTCCTTCACACACAAGCAAACACGCGATGCAACAGCAGCGAGCAAGCGGGAGAGCGAGTGGAAAGGAGAGACAGAGAGGAAAGGAGAAGGAGAAGGAAGGAGATGGGAACGAGAGGGAAAGATACGGGGAAAAAAAAAAAGAGGAGAGGAGAAGGGGGACGAGGGAAGGAAAGCGGGGGGAGAGGAGAGGATAGAAGTGAAGAACAGAGGAAAGAATTGAAGAGCGGGAAAGAGGGAGAGCGATGGAAAGAGAAGAGAGAGAAGATGAAAGCAAAGGAAGAAGAGAATGACAGAGAGCAATGAGGTGAAGAGCGAAGGGTTGGGAGAGGCAGAGAGACAGGGGAGAAGAGGAGAGAGCGAAAGGGGCGGGGGGGGAAAGGAGAGGAGAAAGGAGAAAAGTGAAGGGGGGGGGGCATCAGAGAGACAGGAGAAAAGGAGAGCGGAGGGAGGGGGGAGGGCGACAAAGAAACGGAGAGAAAGAAAGGAAGGGAAAAAAGAGGAACGGAGAGACAGAGAGGAGACAAAAACCGAAGTGGGGGGAGGAGAGCGACAGAAAAGGAGAGAAGAGACAAAAGAGAAGAGAGCCGGGGGTGGGGGGCGACAGCGAGACAGAAGAGGAGGGAAGAGGAGAGAGAGGGGGCAAAGGGACTGGAGAGAAGAGGAGAGAAGAACGAGGGGAGGGAAGCATGCTCGTGGCCCGAGCCTGTATAGTTTGGTGTTTCAAGTATCCTGAAGTATTGTTATTAAATCTGATCTACGGGCCCGGAATTGTCGCCTGAAAAACAATTTCAAAAAAAATTTTCCCATTTTAACGATATCGAGTCGAGGGAGAGATACGCAAAAAAAAAAAAAAAAAAAAAAAAAAAAGCGTATGTACTGAACACACATATCACACAAACATACATGTACACATTCTATACATACATATACAGTATGTTTCATCAACCTGGTTTTAAGCTGGGAACAATTTCGACGTTGCCACCAAAATACACTGAAATGATTGACACTAAAAATGAATAATTAAATCGCTTGGAAGACCATTTCACAGCACACAAGAAAACAATAGAAAAGAAAAACTAATCAGTAATGATAATCATTATGATAACAATGGCAATGATGATTAAAGTGATAATTATAGAAAAATTGTGATAATAACAGCAATACTAGAAATGGTATGAATGAGAATGAATGTCGACACAATACAAGAAAATATTCATTCTCATTCATACCTTCTCTACATTTGTCGCAATGAATCCGGTTCAACAACAATACTACAACTACTGCGGGTACTACGACTACACTTTTTCTAAAAGGTTAGTAGTATACTAAATACTACTAGTAATAAAAAAAAGATGTTATAATGAATAATAATAAAAAGAAAAAAATATTTTTAAATTTTAATGGTCACTAGAGTAACAATTATCATCACAGTGATAGCAGCAGTAGAAAGAATAGTAATAATGAGGATGATGATGATAATAATATCAATAATAATCATAATAATTATAATAATATTAATAATAATAAAGGGTAATGATAAACTAATAATAATTTTTAATAAAATAAAAATAAAAATAAAAAATAATAAAATAAAAAATATAAAAAATAATAATAAAAATGTTAATAAAATAACAATAAAAGATGATGATAATAATAAAAAATAAGATACTACACTACAAAACTACCACGACTACACTACTACACTACTAATAATAAAAAAATAAAAAACAATAACAATAATAATACTGAAAGAAATAATTATGATGAAAATAATAACTATTAAAACAATCATAAAGTTGACCCATGAGTGGAGACCGCTAGTACCGCACCTCAATCATCATGCGTCAAAGGCCTGAGCCAAAACAGCCTTCACTCGCCGCAGCGAATTCTTCTTTTAATCACAATTACCGATTAGCATTGAGCGCATATCAACGATCATCGCCTACCACAATCACCACTCTACTGACGACCAATCATCACACAACCGTCATAACAACGTAAAATATTTAACGCAGGGGATCCCAAGT
>NC_061831.1:30466630-30471630 GCF_019202785.1 Penaeus chinensis
GAGAGGAGGAGGAGGAGGAGGGGGAGGAAGAAGAGGAAGAGGAGGAGGAGGAAGAGGAAGAGGAGGAGGAGGAAGGAGGAGGAGGAGGAGGAGGAGGAGAGGAGGAAGGACAGGAGGTGGAAGAAGGGGAGGAGGTAAAGTAGGGAAAGGGGAGGAGGAGAAGGAAGAGAGGGAATAGGAGGAAGAGAAGGAGGAGGTTTAGGAAAGGAAGATAATGAAGGCGGAGAGAGGGGAGGAAGAGAAGAGAAAAGGCAAGGCGTGAGACGGCCTCGTCCCCCCCCTCTCCATCCCCGATACGTACCCCCTCCCCACTTCCGGCGCCGAGAGAGTGCATTACACGCAGGAAATCGTAAACACAATTAATATCCTCCGATCGTCTCCTCCGACGGACTCGACGGCGCGGTTCATTAGGGCCTCGCGGGTCGCCGAACCAGATCGAGGTCTCTGTATACACCAGGCCCTTACACTCACAGAAACACTCTTAGCAATGTTGTGTAACCAATGCTAATGCGGAATATATGTACCTTATGTATATACAGCCAACATCTGTACACTGGCCAACACATAGGGCAAGGGGTGCAGAGGCTAAGTGTGGCAGAGGAAATGGACTCCTTGCCCACAAAGCAGGAGGAGGAAGCGGCGTTTTAAGGAGCAGATGGGGCGAGGCAGAAGCCGGGTTGTCGGGGGGCGAAGAGAATAGGGCTTCGCTGATGCATACACACACGCATTCTCACACAGGGAAGGGGGAAGATGGAGAGGGGGGAGGAGGGAAGGAGGGAAGGATACGGGGATTGAAGGGAGGAAGGAAGGAGAGAGAGAGAGAGAGAGAGAGAGAGAGAGAGAGAGAGAGAGAGAGAGAGAGAGAGAGAGAGAGAGAGAGAGAGAGAGAGAGAGAGAGATACAGAGACAGAGAGTCAGAGAGACAGAGAGACAGAGAGAGAGCGAGAGCGAGAGAGAGAGAGAGAGAGAGAGAGAGAGAGAGAGAGAGAGAGAGAGAGAGAGATAAAAGTAGAGAGAGAGAGAGAGAGAGAGAGAGAGAGAGAGAGATAAAAAGAGAGAGAGAGAGAGAGAGAGAGAGAGAGAGAGAGAGAGAGAGAGAGAGAGAGAGAGAGAGAGAGAGAGAGAGAGAGAGAGAGAGAGACAGAGAGAGAGAGAGAGAGAGAGAGAGAGAGACAGAGGCAGAAAGAGAGACAGATGAATAGACGAGAATAGAAAGAGAAAGAGAGGAGAGCAAGAGGACGCTGAATTGCAGAGCGGGGAAATTTTGCCATCAGTCCTCGATTTTCGGAATGAATTCCAATCCAGAGATCCGGCTCATTTTTGCTCTTACAGTCGAAAATCAGTTGATGCTCAGAATACATAGAAGCAAAGTTCTAATGGCCTAGAAATTG
Organism: Penaeus chinensis; assembly: GCF_019202785.1. Lineage (NCBI taxonomy): Eukaryota > Metazoa > Arthropoda > Malacostraca > Decapoda > Penaeidae > Penaeus > Penaeus chinensis. Next base: position 30,468,022 of record NC_061831.1, read on the forward strand.
AAAATGTTGATTCCAAATAAATTCAAAGTCCGGCCCATAAAGACAAATTGGTATTCTCGAAATGCAGACGAATATTAATTATAAAAGACTTGCATTTCAGTTTTTATTTGAACAAGTAATTACTCCCATGTTAAATCTTGATAATACAGAAAGGTTAATTCAAAATTCATCTATTTCAACAAAATCAACGAAACTGAATTGCATGATGTGATCACAAGTCTTAACTTTCTTCTTTTACTTTACGTCAGCCTTAAAGGTCACCCACTTACAAAAAAGAAGAGAGAGAGAGAGAGAGAGAGAGAGAGAGAGAGAGAGAGAGAGAGAGAGAGAGAGAGAGAGAGAGAGAGAGAGAGGAAGAGAGAGAGAGAGAGAGAGAGAGAGAGAGAGAGAGAGAGAGAGAGAGAGAGAGAGAGAGAGAGAGAGAGAGAGAGAGAGAGAATATGATATGCTCAGTACCCAGCGTATGCAAGAGTCCGACCATAAATTTTAGATAGTCGTAGATATGTGTTGGACATATGATTCTGCCATTCCGAAAAAGGTACACACCACAGTACCCTGTTCAGGGGATAGGTTTATTACAAATTCATTGTGCCGGCTTCATGTATCTTGAGCTCTGCGCCCGAAAGATGAAACAAATCATGGAAGGGCGTGACACCAGCTCTCTCTCTTTTCTTACTCTCCCTTTGTTTGTCTGTCTGTCTGACCGATTGTCTGTCTGTTTGTCTGACTGACTGACTGATTGACTGACTGACAGACTGACTGCCAGATTGTCTGTCTGTTTGTCTGTCTGACTGACTGATTGACTGACTGACAGACTGACTGCCAGACTGTCTGTCTGTTTATTTGTCAGTCTATCTGTCTATCTGTCTGTTTCTCTTTCTGTCCGTCTGTCTGTCTGTTTATCTTTCTGTCCGTCTGTCTGTCTGTCTGTGTGTCTGTTTGTCTTGTCTCTTGCTCTTATTTTATCAACTAATTCCATTGCATATATCCGCATGTATTATATAACTTTATGCCTTTTTAGGTTTTTATATTTACGTTTAATTCATAATGATATTATTAAGTCATGAGGTTTGGACAGCAGAATAAAATATAACAGACAAAAAAGTAAGTGAATATAACAAGTAACTTCACAGGGATACGTGACATCAGATCAAATATGTTTGGTGTGTGTGTGTGTGTGTGTGTGTGTGTGTGTGTGTGTGTGTGTGTGCAAATATGTGTACTGAAAAACAATTACAAAAAATTAAGTGAATTTCCTCCATAGGCAACATAAGGTTCAATTCAAAAAGTCGCTGTGGTGAGAAATAAATAAAACAAGAAAATATGTGAATCAGCGGCATACCTGAGGGCACAAAAGGACATATTTTACTGGAAGCAGGTCATCCTTCTCTCAAATGATATGGTATTTTATCTTCACACTGGATGCTTCACTGAATGGCTTATATGCTGTCAATAAAAAAATAGAAATAAAATGCTGCCTCTGCTTCTTTTTTCGAAGTCAGAACTTATGAGCGGTAGCATAAACAGGCTACAGAATATTGTTCCACAATAAGGAGGCAATTCTGAAAAGTATTGTGTGTATCTATATAGATAGATAGATAGATAGGTAGATTTTTTATTTTTTATTTAAGGGTTTGATCAAATGAAAATTTAGCTTCTGTTCAAAATAAAAGTATTCCCAACACCTAGATTATGGCCGCCCTTGGCTTTGACAATGGCCTCAGGGCGCGTTCGGATCCTGACACAAGCGTTCCTCTCTGTGCTTCACTGAAGGTCCTCGAACACCTCCTTGAATTCGGCAAGCAACTTCGGCGGAGAGGTTGGCGTCTTTCAAGCCGCGCCCCACGCGATTGGCTGTAGACGGAGGTATGGCAAGAAGACGATTCATGCTGCCACACAAATGCCCTTCCAGCAGCATCTCTCTCACTGGCGACATATTTATTTATTTATATTTATATATGTATATATACATATTATATATGTTATATATATAGTTTGTTTTTGTTTGTTTGTTTTTTGTTTTGCCTGCATCGCTAATGGAACATAGTGTACGATTCCACTTAAGGAATTACTGTATGTGTTTAGGACAATTTACGAACAATAGAGGCAGCATCCTCTATCGTCTTTCTCCCCACATTCATTTCTTTACTTCTTCTTCTTCTTCTTCTTCTTCTGTTTTCTCCACCTCCTTATTCTTATTATCTGTCTCGAAATCTTTCCTTTATATATATATATATATATATATATATATATATATATATAGAGAGAGAGAGAGAGAGAGAGAGAGAGAGAGAGAGAGAGAGAGAGAGAGAGAGAGATAGAGAGTGAGAGAAAGATAGATAGATAGATAGATAGATAGATAGATAGACAGATAGATAGACAGATAGACAGACAGATAGATAGATAGATAGTAAGAGAGCGAGAAGGTAGACGGAGACAGAACCGCCTCGACCTTTGGAAGCTCAGGCGTTCCACAAATAGAAGTAACTCGATCGAAGGGGCTGCTTAGTAGTCTGAAAATTAATATAAATCTTATAATAAAGATATTGATGGTAGAAATGATAAAGATGACGATAACAACACTGTTAAAGGTAATGGTGAAGCCGATAACAATTAAAATGAAGATACATATACACATACTATCTCATCATGTTAATAATTCTTTCCAGAACTGACTAGCTGGATGAATATGTTAGATGCTAGTCAGGCAAAATGCTTCAAAGTCTTTTATCTTCCATTGTAGTTCTGTCTGATTTACAATTTCGGTTTTCATAAAAGCAATCGTAATCAAATTTATATTGGCATCGTTAATTATATCGTTGTTGTTGTTGGGGATGCCAATGTCAAAGTTATTACTAGTATTGTTTTATCTTCATCATTATGATAATTGTTGTTGTTTCCCTTTTATCATTACTATGACCATTATTATAGTATCATTATCACTATCATTAGAATTGTCATTAGGTTATTATTACCATCATCATCGTGATCATCATCATTATCGTTACTCTCGCTTTATCTCGTCTGCTTTACTTGTCTAAGTATTGCCTAGAATTCATTCCTCCAAATATATATGAGAAAATCGGAAGTCTTCAACGTAATTTCAATAAAAGCAAAAGGCATGGAAGAAAAAATGAGACAAAATACACGAATATTTCTTCGACATCGCATTACTCATGCACTAACGCTGTAACATTTCTTTTATTTTAACATTTTGCTTTAATCCATGTTGACAGAAGCAGCCTAGAGCGGGGATAAACACTTCCCAAGTTGAAAAAAAAGAAAAATCCGTTGGCCTTTTCGGTGTCCTCTCCCGGTCTCGCAGAAGCAGCGCCGCGAACTCAAGGGACCAGCGTAGACTGTGTGGAAGATTAAAGGCCATTGTTATTTATTCATGGTCCTTGTTTTGCTGATCTACGATGTATTGTCTTTGCCTGCTGATAGTTTAGACAAGAGGGAAGGCATTAACTTAATATATATGAGCCTATTTGTGAATGCCACGAGGTTGTCACGTGCCCAAGATGTGCTCCTGTAAATTCTAAGAGAAATATTTCCTCAGATTCCACATTTCGTTCGATTTTAATCTCGTAATATGTGCAGCATTATTGT
>NC_061831.1:30481630-30484130 GCF_019202785.1 Penaeus chinensis
TCTCTTCAAAAACCTGTTTCTGGAATATAATGAATGTCTTGCAGACCTTTGAAGCTTTGCATTCGTTATGTGAGCGATTATGAATTATAAAGCGAACAAGGAACTGGCTAGACTTTCCTTTCGGGAATGAAGAAAACAATCTTCACGGCTTTAAGAAATATCGAAAGGTAGTAGGTAGATAAATAGATAGATAAGCATACAGCCAGACGAATGCATAGAAATATAAACATATAGGTAGATGGTAGACTGACAGATAGACAGAGACTTTGATAAATGAATAGGCAGACTGAAAAATAGACAGACATATAAAGAGCAACAGACAGATAGGAAGATCCAGGGATATACTGATAGAAATGTACCTGGACACAATCACTAATTGCAAATGATAATATTAATGACCACTGGAAATTAAAGTGAAATCATATACATTAATTGTTATGATAGCACTTGCAACATCAATATCAATATTAGCAAAATTACTCTTCCTGGTGATATGAATGATGAAAATTATTCTTTAATCAACATCATAACTACTAGAACAAAGTCTAATATTTTATGAACAGATCTGTTTGTAATTACTCGTAAGTCCTTTTGCGCAACCCTTTTAAAGCTAGTGTTTGGCTGATTAAAACATTTTGGATAAAGGTTTATTGGACCTTCAAGCGCTTTAAACTTACAAAACCTGAAATAAAGCGTTAAGCCTAAAAGTGCAATTCATTGAGAAATGTGCTATTCTTTGAATATTTAAGGTATAAGTCTCAAATGCATTCATGGATATGTGCAATGTTATGCCTTTGTGTTAATTTTGTTTGATTCAGTGTCTGATTAATGACAAATATCTCGGGACTAGTAGCAGACAGGCAACCAAAGGTGATGCGTTTGTCTGGTGTGTCTGTCTAGCCCTCTATGCGTCCTTCTTTCTCTTCTCTCTTTATGCAGTTTTTTTTCCATATTCTCTTCCTCTCCTCTTTCTCTCTGGGTCTCTCTCTTTCTCTTTACCACTCTCCCTTCCTTCCTTCGTCCCTTTATTCCTCCTTCCTTCTCTCTCTCTCTCTCTCTCTCTCTCTCTCTCTCTCTCTCTCTCTCTCTCTCTCTCTCTCTCTCTCTCTCTCTCTCTCCCTCCCTCCGTCTCTCTCTCTCTTTATCTCTTTCTCTTTCCCTCCTATTTGTCTTTTTCCGAAGATACATGAATCGTATGAATCTTACAAAGGAGTTAAAATTCACAACTCTTGTCGCTGAGAGGAAGACCAGCTGCTCGCCTGGAAAATGTCAAAGTAAAAACCAGCCGATATGGTTAGCGTGAACTTTACAGTTTTATTCTCCTTTCTACTAGAATAAAAAAAAATCATTAATATTATCTCATTGTTATCATCATCATTACGTTCTTTCCCTTTCTATCTGTCTTCTTCTCTCTCCCCCCAAAAATTAAAGCACATTTTCGTTATTTTTTTCTTTTCTTGATTCTGTGAGCCTCGTTTGCCCCCTCCCTTCTTTAGCCCAGCCCCCCTCTCTCTCTCTCTCTCTATCTATCTATCTATCTATCTATCTATCTGTCTATCTATATACCTCCCTTCCTCTCTCTTTCTCAGTCTCTCACTCTCCTTCTCTTTGCCTCCCCTTCCCTCTCTCTTCCTCCCTCCCCCATCTAACTATTGATGTCCCTCCCTCCCTCCCTCTCTCTCTCACTCTCCTTTTCTCTCTCTCTTCTTTCTTCCCTTCCCGCCTCTCTCTTTATCTGTCTATATATATCTCCCTCTCTCCCTCTCTCTCTCACTCTCCTTTTCTTTCCCTCCCCCCCCCCCCCTCTCTCTCTCTCTCTCTCTCTCTCTCTCTCTCTATATATATATATATATATATATATATATATATATATATATATATATATATCTCCCTCCTCCCTCCCTCTCTCTCTCACTCTCCTTTTCTCTACCCTCCCCCCTCTCTGTCTGTCTTTCTCTCTCTCTCTCTCTCTCTCTCTCTCTCTCTCTCTCTCTCTCTCTCTCTCTCTCTCTCTCTCTCTCTCTTTCTCTCTCTCTCTCCCTCCACTCTTTGTCTCTGTCCCTGTCTCTGTCTCTCTTTCTCTCTGCCCCCCATGTCTCTCTCCCACTCTCCCTCTCCTTCCCTCATTACACCGTATTAACGGACATCGCCTTCTCCTGTCTTGCGACCCTTTTCGCCTCATCTTACGCACCTTCGTCTCCTAACCGTTTGATTGATTCCTGGAATGATTAGCATTTTTTCAACTTTCGTCTTAGTAATTGGAATTCGTCCCGTGTGAGTAAGGGAGAGCGGGTGGCGTGGGTGTCGGGCGGGGAGGAGGGGGAGGGCATGGGGGATAGGGGGTAGGTGTGTGTGTGTGTGTGTGTGTGTGTGTGTGTGTGTGTGTGTGTGTGTGTGTGTGTGTGTGTGTGTGTGTGTGTGTGTGTGTGTGTGTGTGTGTGTGTGTGTGCGTGTGTGTGGATGAGTGCGTGTATGTGCGGAGAGCCAGTTCAATCATTCA
>NC_061831.1:30494130-30496630 GCF_019202785.1 Penaeus chinensis
GAGATAGCAAGCCCTCCTATGGATATCGAACCAGACAATGTGACGTGGTAATTGCCTAAATACGTTTAGGCTACAGAATTTACTGGCGGTGCAAGGAGTGCAGATGAATCTAAATGTAGACTGTGTAAAGAACTATGTGAATATTTAATTTAATCTGATACATTGGAAGATACACTCGTATTATATCCTAAACATACTATGTAAAACTACCGTAAAAAAAAAAAAAAAAAAAAGTGTTATGTTAACACAGTGGCAAAAGCATATCAACGTAATCTTTTTGTATGATGTATGATTTATATTTCTATATTACCTTGTACAGTTACAGTAGTCACAGACTACTGTACTGTGTCAGATATATGTAAAACTGTAATCATGATTGCCCACGCCTGAGCAGGGTGGTAAATAAACTTACTTAACTTATGAACACTTTGATACTCAAATCAATTGGTACAAGTAACATGCAAACACTTAGTTCAGCTGAACATACACATAACTGTGATATCGTGACAGCAAGAATCAGGCTTGGATATGGATAGTATTGACAGGTCAGTGCAGTTTGTAATGTCGAAGAAACTAAGTGTAAACTCTGTAATGGAGAATATAAGCGAACACTTGTACATTATATCTCACAGTGCCACGTGTTACAGCCTCTCAGACCACCTAGCCTGAGGTACGGAGAACTATAACTATTTCATATCATCTGATGTCTTAGAAGATATACGTATATTGTATCCTAAATTTGGAATGTAGTATCACAAGACCGCATATCAAATGTAGCAATGCCTTTCCACGCCTAAGCTGTACGCCGGGTGGCAGATGAGTAGATAAAGGACTGTGTAATTGTTCTTTTCCTTTAATTGATATAGTACTTATCATAATAATGTTATAGCCTTAAATTCAAATGTAATACCTTATATAATGTTATGGCCGTGCGTCAAATGTACCACAGCTTGCCCACGCCTTCGCAGTTAGCCAGAGTGGTAAACAAAGGATTTAACTAAACTAAACACTTTGAATAGTTCCTAGAAAGCATTTACAAAAACACCTCAATCTCTGAGGTCTGGAAAATAATTAATCTACTCTCAGGCAAACCAACTAACACCCCGCAGTTCCTTAGTCCTCTTCACAAGTAGATATGCTCCTTAGTCAATGGGCTGGAAGCGTCCAAATTGAGCTCACTTCCCACAAATATTCAGAACTACCTTAGCCATTTTAAAATTGCTCGTAAATTTGTCATTGAGAATGGATGTTCTGAGACTGACCCTTTAGACTTTGCCGAGATTACTGAGTGGGAACTGAAAAATACAGTAACCAAAGTTAAAGCGTCTGGCCCAGGTGAGGATGGGATTACCTATAGTGTCTAATTACCCCTATACTGAAATCAAACATTGATAAATACCGCCCAACTTCACTAACCTCATAGGTATGCAAAGTTTTAGAAAGGATAATTTTGAACAGACTCAGGTACAAGTTGCAAGGTAAATTATCTCACAGACTGTATGGATTTCTATCGGGAGGAAGCACACAACACTGCTTTTCAGAGTACTTTTCAAGCTCTAATCCAGGGAAGCACACTGTTTTTCTTGACCTTAAGACAGCTTTTGACTTTGCAAACAGAGAAGTCATCCTAAAACAATTGGTAAGTTTTTGCATTCGGGTAAATTACTGAGCTGTATTAGAATGAATCTTTGGAACAGATCTGCAAGTGTCTTGTTCAGGGGAGTTAGAAGTTCCACTTCACAATATTTTGAACTTGCGACACCACAGGGAGGAGTTCTCAGCCCTATGCTGTTCAATGTCCTCCTGCACAAGTTGGTGGCAGATACTCCACTTGGGGATGGTGAATCCTTTATATGCTTTACTGATAACATAAATGGCAGAACACCATCGCAAGACAGGATGCAAATAATTCTCGACAAACTCACAACAAGGGCTCGTGAGTGTGGATTAGTCATCTCCGCTGAGAAAACAATGGCTCTCAACCCATGTATCAGACTCCTACCCAGCCTTCACAAAGGTGACCAGGAGCTTAACATGCGTCATAAGTGAACGCAAATGATGCGGACCTGATCCTTTTTCTAAAGAATAGACTCTGGGGGAAATTGAAACAATTGAAAGTGCTTGTCGGAAGAGAACATGGCATCAATGTTAAGCTCGCTAGACTGTTTTACTTGGCTTTTCTAAGGTCAGTTGTAGTCTACCATGCACTGCACTTGATGCAGTGTGAGACATCAGAAATAAATAACTTGGAGGTAGTGCGAAATGAAGAGATTAGGGTTATCCTCGGCGCCCGAGAACAGCAAGGAGAGTGAACACTAGATCAGAACTAATTTTACCATCCATTTCTAATAGAACAATATTTACACCTTATTTGGGGTCAAAGGGAACCCGTGTATCTTGCAGATTCCAGAGCTCAATGCCCCAATTAGTAAAATACCAAAAGGTCGATCCTTTCCACCATGTAAAATTTCAACGTTCGTGCACCTTACATGTTTACCAC
>NC_061831.1:30564130-30566630 GCF_019202785.1 Penaeus chinensis
GCCTATAAAGATGCATTGAGTCTTATCGGGATTTAGTTTGAGGCCGTTGTTGTCAAAATACATTTTTGCTTCTGTAAGAGTCTGTTGCGTATTTTGTATCAATTCATATAAATTGCTTTCAGGGGCAGCGTGAAGAAACTGAGAGTCATCAGCATATTGGACAAGGACACAGTTGTTTGCAAAGTTTGATAGATCGTTTATGAATATAGTGAACAGGATCAGGCCTAATATGGAGCCATGTGGAACACCGAAAGAAACTGTTTTTTTTTTTAGTTGACATATTATTACGAATTTTGACTGACTGCATTCTTGCATATAGATAACTTCTGAACCAATAGTTGTCTATTCCATGGCTTTTTCATTTTGTTAAGCAGGATTTTATGGCTGACACTGTCAAACGCGTTTGACAGATCACACAATGTGAGTAGATTTATTTGATTTTTGTCTATGTTATCATAAATTTTTTTTGTGATTTTTAGTAAAGCTATTTCAGTGGATAACTTACTTCTAAACCCATTTTGCGTTTCGGAAATAAGGTGATTGGATTCTAAGAATGTTGATAGTTGATTAGCAACATTTTTTCTAGCACTTTAGATATCACTGGGAGTAGAGTGATAGGACGATAATTGTTCAGTTGTTCTGCATCTCCTGATTTGAAAATGGGTGTTATGATGCCATGTTTCCACAGTGATGGGTAGGTACCGGTGACTATGGATGTGTTTATGACAGTTAGATAGAAAGCTATTGCGGGAAAGCTTTCTTTGATGAATCGAAAAACAATGTTATCCACACCAACAGTATTTGTTTCACGTAAGTGTTTTATTGTTAAAACTGTTGTTTCCACTCCTATTGGCTGTGGTCTGAAAGCATTTGTTGAGAGCCTTGTCCTGGTTGTGTTTTGTGGGGCCAAGGAAGCAGCTGTCTGTTCAGAGATGAGTCTACCGATATTTGCGAAGTAGTCGTTTAGATGTTCTATACTACTTGAGGAATCTAGGGACGTGTCTGTGTTTTTTGTTTGGTGCTAACGTTTTAACTGTTTTCCACATTTCTTTGGCTTTGTGTTTATAGTCATTGAACTTATTTTGAAGATAAATTGTTTTTGCTTATTGGATTAATGTTTTAACATTTCTCTTTATTTTGTATATACTCAGAATGATGGGCGATATCAGTTCTATTTGATTTGATAATTTTGTGAGTGTTGTTTCGGTCATGTATAGTTCTTTTGATGTCCTTATTTATCCATGGAGCGGGGGGACGTCGAACAGTTTTGGTCTTAAGTGGAGTAGTGGCATCTATGCTATTTTTTAGTACGTTCGAGAGAATGTCTACTTGTTTATTAACGTCATCGGTTGTAAGAATCTCTGAGAGGGTCGACTGTTTGTCATTAATATTTTGACAAAGTGATTGGGGGTCGTAATTTATCAGGTCACGGGAAGTTTTTTATGACTGGTTGTCACTTGGGTCTCTTTATATCTACTGTCATAGTTAAAAGTTCGTGGTCTGCAATATGGCAAGGTATAACGTCAGTATACGTAATGAGGTCATGTCTGTTTTATATTATGATGTCTAGCATGGATGAGGTGTGTTTTGTGATCCTGGCAGGTTTTTTAATAAGCTGATTTAATTTGTTCTTTCTTAATAATCCCGGCTAATTTTGCATTAGGTTTGTTTAGGTCATCGTTTAAGTCACCCAAGATGAAAAAAGGTTTTCTTTTCATTGACATTTCTCTAAGGACATCTCCGAGGTAGTCAAATGATTCAGTTGAAGCATGCGGGTGTCTATAGATTGTACCAATAATGAAGGAGGGGTACATACTACTTTGTACCGTTCCCCAAATGTCCTCTACAGCTGTATTATTTACAACTGTGGTGTAAATTACATTTGATTTAAAGGTGTCCCTTACGTATATGCATACTCCTCCACCTCGCCCTACATCACATCTATAAACATTGAAATTTTGAATGTTAATGCAAAGGATGTCGATATTTCTCTCCGTGATCATCATTTCAATTTCTTCAAAGTGACTGAGGGAAGATTGCGCATTAATATGTTCTATTTTGATGTGACCTTTGGTTTTGCTGATTGTGTGAGTGCGTCAAACAAGCTGTTCGTTCTTGTACTTGGTGCCGGGCGAGGGGGAGCTGGCTCGGCGGCAAGGTCGTGGGTCGGCCGGCTAGGGGCGGGTGGAGAGGGAGGGGAGGGGGTATCGCGGGGGGAGGGTGGGGGTGGGGTGTTCGCAGGGGTAGTGGGCACAGGCGTAGAGGTTGTATGGGGGGAAGGTTGTGTGAGTGGTCATGATTTTGCAGGATGGAGGTATAAGACGTTCTCACAGGGGGAGGGGATGCGAAAGGGAAAGGTTGCCCATGATAATGGGCACCCCCTCGGCAGCCTTGACCCCGGCTGTCGAGGGGGTGCCCATTATCATGGGGTGGGGGGGGGGGGGGAGCTTTGACCTGCGCTGCCGTGGGGCCCGTTGCCTTGGGCGGAGGCCCCGTTACC
>NC_061831.1:30629130-30631630 GCF_019202785.1 Penaeus chinensis
TCTCTCTGTCTTTCTCTCTCTTTCTCTCTTTCTCTTTCTCTCTGTCTCTCTCTCTCTCTCTCTCTCTCTCTTTCTCTCTGCCTCTCTCTCTCTTTCTCTCTGCCTCCCTGTCTGTCTGTCTGTCTGTCTTTCTGTCTCTCTCTGCCTCTCTCTGTCTTTGTCTCTCTGACTCTCTCTCTCCCTCTCTCTCTCTCTCTCTCTCTCTCTCTCTCTCTCTCTCTCTCTCTCTCTCTGCCTCTCTCTGTATCTGTCTCTCTTTCTCTCTCGCTCTCTCTCTCTATCTATCTATCTATCTCTCTCTCTTGCTCTCCCCCCCCCCCCCCCCCCACTATTTCTCTCTCTCTGTCTCTCACTCTCTTTCCGTCTTGCTTTTTCGAAAGAGCAAGATTCTCACAGAATAAACCAAAGAAATTCCCAACACTCGTAAACACAAAATGCGGTCTCTAAAAGCGGGACGAAGACAGAATGTCACGAATATTTCCACATTTTTTTCTATTGTTTTATTTGAGTTCTGCATCATGCATGAAATATTAACGATGGCTGGGCAAGAGGGAGAGAAACCAGAGTGTGAGTTAGAAAGAGCAAAAGAGGCAGAGGAGGAGGGGTAAAGAAAACGATCGAAAAACGAGTTAACACTTGCATGTACTCCTATAAATACATCTAGAGAGAGAGAGAGAGAGAGAGAGAGAGAGAGAGAGAGAGAGAGAGAGAGAGAGAGAGAGAGAGAGAGAGAGAGAGAGAGAGAGAGAGTAAAGAAGGGGGATAAAGAAAGAAGTCAAAGAACGAGCCAGACAAAATAATCTATATTTTGTTGCGCAGCCGTCGACTTTGAAGCCCTTTCGCCCGATGCAGCGTGTTCGCCGATCCCTCCGTCGAACACTGAAGGCGAAGGAAGGTGAGAGCGGAAGAACAAACCGGAAATTCAGAGAAAAGGAGGAAATAGTTAAATGAAAATAAGGGAGAGAGAAAGAAAGATAGAAAAGGGGAGACGAGAAAGAGAGTAAAAATCAAACACCAACAGAAAATGATAAAGTTGAATAAAAGAGAGAGAGAAAGAATGAGAAATAATAAGAAAGAAAGAAACGAAAGAGAGCAAAAATCAATCACCAATAAAACTATGATATACAAAAATACGATAAATGAAATGAAAGAAGGAATAAAGCCAGTGGAGAGGAAACTTAAAATATGGCGCCGGAGAAGGGAATAAATGAAAGTAAGAGAGGGAGAGGGAATATATATGGGCGAAAGGGAGAGGGGAAGAGAGCGTTATTGGAAAAGAGGGGAAATAAGATAAATAAGACGAAGGAAGGAATAAAAAATACAATTGAAAAGGGAAATATTTATCCGTGCGTGTGTGTGTACACGCACGCACAAACACACGCGCGCGGGCGCATGTATATATTTATGTATGTGTATGTATGTACAAATGTATATAGATAGACAGATGTAACAATGTATGAGTCAGGGATAAATAAGAAAAAAGTCCATAAATAATCAAAAAATATAAATGCGAAAAAACATTGTCAACCAAGCAAAGGAAGAACCATGTATGTGACGTCGAAGCGAATCAGGCACAAGGGTTAATAGAACGGAAAACAATATTGATTTCCATGAAAATAAAAGTATTTCTCTATTTATTCCTATGGAAAAAAGCCTTCCGTTGACAGTTCAAACCGAATTCATATTCATTAGTAATGATAAAGCTGTTATTAATGATATTAATGATATCATTATCAACAATATTATCAGTATTATTATCATTATTAACATTATTATCAGTATAATTATCATTATTTTCATTATTCATGTTATCATTATCATTACTACTATCGATATCGTTAACATCATTATTATTAATGTTATTGTCATTATTACTTTCATTATTATTATTATTTATATTAATAATAATAGTCGTTATTATCATGATTAGTAGTAGTAGTAGTAGCAGTATCATTATTATTGTTATTATTATTATTATTATAATTATTATTATTATTATTATTATTATTATTATCATTATTATTATTATTATTATTATTATCATCATCATCATTATCATTATTATTGCTACTACTACTACTACTATTGCTATTATAATTGTTGTTGTTAATATCGTTATTATCTTATTATTACTATTATTATTATTATTAGTAGTAGTAGTAGTAGTAGTAGTAGTATTAACACAACAGTTATTTCTTTTATTTATTACAATTATTATTTTTATTATTACTATTATTATTATCATCATTATCATCATTACCATCCTCTTCATCATCATTGTTACTATTACTATAAATAAAACAAAATTAATTTTATTCATATACTTTTACTTATTATTATGTTTATCATTATTATTATATTATCATCAATACTCTTATTATCATTGTTAATATTATTATCATCTTTATCATTATTCTCAGTATTATTATTATCATAACGTACGTTATCATTAATGTTATTACAATTATTTTCATCATTATAATTATATCATAAATTTCTT